>NW_009728315.1:0-66137 GCF_000703405.1 Apaloderma vittatum
CCACCATAAGAGAGACATGGATCTGTTGGAGAATGTTCAGAGGCGGGCCACAAAGATGATCCAGGGGCTGGAGCACCTCTGCTATGAGGACAGGCTATGGGAGCTGGGATTGTTCAGTCTTGAAAAGAGAGACTCCGGGGGGACCCAATAGCTGCCTTCCAATACCTGAAGGGAACCTACAGGAAGGCTGGGGAGGGACTTTTTACAGGAGTGTCCACTGATAGGACAAGGGGAAATGGGTTTAAGTTGAAGGAGAATAGATTTAGATTGGACCTTAGGAAGAAATTCTTCGGTACGAGGGTGGCAAGACTTTGGAATAAATTGCCCAGAGACATTGTGGCTGCCCCCTCCCTGGAGGTGTTCAAGGCCAGGTTGGACAGAGACTTGAGTAGCCTGATCTAGTTGAGAGGTGTCCCTGTCCATGACAGGGAGGTTGGATTAGATGATCTCTAAGGTCCCTTCCAGCCTAGGCCATTCTATGATTCTATGATTTCCCCCATCTGTCCTAAATTGTTTTGCAGGTTTTTTTATGATGTGTTTAGCAGGAGATGTACTTTAAAGGTATGCATGTTGGTCCCAGGTAGAGTTTAACAGGTATTTAAGTATGCAGAGTGTATTAGGAGAAGAAGGTGTTCAGTGCAAATAGTTATAATGTGTACAGAATAATCTCATATATACTTCTTGCAAGAGCAAGTTCGTATGATGAATGTGTAAGGATCGGTAGGTTCAGCAATCTGAGTATAGGTGAAGGTGGAGATTTCCAGAATAATTATGATAATTTCCCTCTGATATATTGTCTTCCTACAAATACTAACACCATGGCAATACTTACCTAAAAAACAACCCATCTAAATCTTTAACAGGAGGAAGAATGTAGATTTTGGTGCTTTGAGTAATCACTACATAAACTTGTGTCTTTTACCTCTGAATGTAAGTAAGGATGTTGCATGAATCCGTGTAAGAAGATATTTTTGACTGTGGCAAAAAACCAGATTTTTCCATCTGCAGAATATTCACTTTAGATGTTCACACATTGCAGTGGGGACTATGAAGTTCTGGAGAATCAGACCAATTTGACAATATATTTGTCCAACAGCTGGTAATTATCTCTGTTTGGGTTTAGTGCTCAGCCTGTGGGTTGCAAGAGTGTCATCACAAGTTAGTTGATCTCATACAGTTTGATAAATCTGGTTTGTTACATTCCCCGCTGGAATGGTAACATAAAGCAAGGAAGCTTTATTTTGAGAAAGAAATAATTTCCTCTAAAATGTAACAGCAACAGATCCTGTCCTATCTCCAAAGTACCTCCTTCCTGCTTTGTAGTGTTGTGTGGAAACATTATTGTGTTGATGTAAATATTAACATAAAACCAGAAGGACAACAAAACCAAGGAAAGAGACAAGTTTTGTGTACAAAACTCTGGAAGGCCATTCAAACTACCCACATCTAGACTCCTTCCTAACAAATGTGATGTGTTAGCAGTCCTCATGAAGTCGGGCTGCAAACTGCCACATGCCACATGCTTCTCATAATTGTTTAATTTGTGCTTGTACCCTTTACTAAAGGAAGGGACTTGCAAGCACGGCATGAGGCAGGGCAAGGATTGCAGAGTGGGACTAACTCTGGCAGTGGGAACGGTTGTATCAGCACAGTAGAAGTGGTCTGGGCTTGTCTCAGCCATTTGGGAAGGCTAATAAGAACAGATAATATGAAAATAGCCTGATTTTCTCTTCCAGTGTCCACAGATGTCAACAAGAAGCAAGTATAACTCTACATGCAAAAACAATATAAAGCATCTGGCTGTGGCATTGCTCTTCTAGGAGCTTTGACTGATCTGCAGCCAGGACACTGCTGACATGATGAGAGGTCAGGCACGACCAGGAGGCAAGAGGGTGCAGGACCAGTCTAAATGGCGTTGTTCTTTCAGATAGGAAGCAGGGAGGTGTCAGGAAGGGGTGGTTTTTAAGCTTGCTTGAAGGGCTTTTGGGAAAAAGTAGTTAACAAGTTATGTTTTCAAGAAAAGATAGAGGCTTACCTTGAAGCTGACTGTGCTTACGACAAGCCCTGAAACCTGGAGCCTTGAGGTTCTGGGCTGTCTGTCCTAGGTCCAGTGTGAAATGCAAATAGTGGGCTGGGGGTTCATGTTCAGGTAAGAGATGGCAGAGCAGCAATAGCCTCTGGTTTTGCGTTCTGACTTCCATGTAAACATACCTCAAGGTCCTGTGCTGTTTCTGACAGTCTTTGAGATGAGAATCTCACCTCAGAACCACAAGGATGTGAGGGAGTGTGATGGTTTCAGCCTCGTTGTATCAGACAAGAAGAAACAACATCTGCTCTTGGCTTCCTTAGAAGAATTTCTAGTTGTTCAGACTCCTTTTAGTTTGAGACCCAGCTTTAGCTACCAAAATATTTTTAGTTTTGCAGTAAGCTTCTCATAGGCCACAGGAGTAGAAGAGGAAGTGACCCATGAAATATTTGCAGAGGTGATATTTAGTGTGTGTTCTGCTGAAGTGTTTCTCTCAATATATTAAATATTTATATAGCCCTGCAGTCACTATTAATCCAAGTAATCATGTTTTCCCTAGTACACCACGGATCCTTACCTTATGGTCACCCCCTTGAAATTAATCAAAGTGAACAGAGTTGTCAACACTGGAAGATAGTTTATTATTTTAGAAAATACCATCTATTTCTGCCTGACCAGAGCTAGATGTTGCTAAAAGATATTAAGAAGGTTAATGTTACATGAACTGTAAATGTTTCCTTTAACATTTACACAGGCAAAAGAGGCAAATGGAGGATCAGTCGATCCTGTATTTTCATTGGTAATAAGTGATTTGTTCAAAACTGAAGTACCCCATGCAAAGCATTTACTTGGTGATCGTAAAAATTGTTGCTTTTCTGAGAACACAGGTGGAAATTTTTTCTCTTTGATTTGACATACCAATACAGGTTCCCTATCTATGGGCATGCAGTATTAATAGAATACAATTTATCCTTAATACTGCTCTGTTTTTATTTCTCTTCATATTTCCTAGCTCCTCTTTTTTGTCAGATTTCTGTCACCTTTTCCCTTCTCTTTCCCATTCTGTTCCACTTGTACGTACAGGAGTAGCTCAAAGGTGCTCTGCTGTGTAGGCAACCACTCATGTATCCAGGCACATAAGCTAATTCTTATTAGAAGCAAGCAGAGGTTCATCATGCTGCCAAGTTCAGCCTCATAAGGACAACAACTCACTGAAGTGTCCTTCTGAATTACAGGTCTCCACTGGTCAACCCACTCACATTCCCTTTTTTTTTTTTTTTCCCTTTTCTCCTCCCAGAAGTACTGCTTCTCACTTTTTTTTTCAGTTAAGAATTAGAGATTTGATACCATAATACTAGCATCTCCTTTGTCAAGATATTCTTTTCAGCATCTTCTTTGAAAAGAAGATGTCTGTTCCTAGTTAACTATGAGAAGTAAACAGTATTCCTCCTGCCTGAACTACACTGAGATCCTTAACCCTTTGGCCTTTTAAGAAACTGCACAGTAAGGAACTGAGACAATTGCAGAAAACATAAAAATACAGTATATTTGACATCTGTCACACTTCTTTTTTTTGCTCTTACGACATTTGCCTCTTCCTAACCTCCTATTTTCCTGGGCTCTCGTCCTTTTATTCAGTTTTTAAACATCTTTATCTTGTGGAGGAAGGAGAGGGATGATTTATCTCTTCCTGCTGCTCCCTGTTCCTGATGTTTGCCTGAACCCAGGCCTCCAGAATGTAACCACATTTTGCCCAGTCATCCCTGTGTCATGCTTCACTCTGCTTTCTTATCTTGCTTTATATTAACATTTCCTTCCCTCTGTCTCTTGTTTTGCTTCTACTGTTCCTACTAGAATACACACTTGAGCTTAAATGAAAGGAAATGCAGAATAACTTTTCTAATGTCATTGTAACCATCACCCTCTTTCTCCTTTCCGTGCTTCCGTTAGATGAAATGTTAATTCTTTTGCAAAATCTTCTGTAATGAAGATGTTTTTCTTGTGTTTCTCTTGAATGCTCCTGTTAGTTACTGGATATCTTTAGACAGGAGAGGAAGACTATAATGGTCAAATAAGTGTCTCTGTTCACTCTAAAAACCTGAAGTGCTGTAAGACTACGATGGAAAGCAATATGCAATGAATGTGGTTATCTGCATCATTGATAGTACTTTATTACTCTAGTCTGTTTATCAAATTAATAACTGTTACTTATAAGCCTGCAATCAGACAAAAATTAGGGAAGAGGTTTAAGTTCTTACTCACATCAGAGCTGAAGAGAATCTGGCTATGACTATTGATAGCTAAGCTATCAGATTGCTTCCCAGCAAAGAGGAACATGGGCAAGAATGCCAGGAGGCCTTCATGGATGAACAGGGAACTCCTGGACACAATTACTTGCAAAAAGAAAGCCTACAGAAGGTGAAACAGGGACAGGTAACCTGAGAGGATTACAAAGAAGTTGTCCAAGCAGCCAGGAATCAGAGTAGGAAAGCCAAGGCTCAGATAGAATTAAATCTGGCCGGGACATCAAGGGTGCCAAAAAAAAAGCTTTTACGGGTATATCACTGACAAAAGGAAGAACAGGGAAGAGGTGGTCCCTCTCTGGAAGGAAATGGTAGACGTGGTCACACAGGATATGGAGAACGCAGAGGTTCTCAATGACCTTTTTGCCTAGATCTTCACTGTCAAGGGCTCTAACCACACTACTCAAGTTGCAGAAGGCAAAAACAGGAACTGGGAAAATGAAGATCTGACCACAGTGAGAGAAGATCAGGTTCAAGACCATATAATGAACCTGAAGGTGTGCAAGTCCATGGGTCCTAACAAGATCTGTCCATGGGCTCTGAGGGAACTGGCAGACAAAGTTGCAAAGCCACTTTCCATCATATTTGAAAAGTCATGGCGGTCTGGTGACTGGAAAAGGGGAAACAGAACCTCCATTTTTAAAAAGGGAGAAAAGGAAGACCCAGGGAG
The DNA here is from genome assembly GCF_000703405.1 of Apaloderma vittatum. Lineage (NCBI taxonomy): Eukaryota > Metazoa > Chordata > Aves > Trogoniformes > Trogonidae > Apaloderma > Apaloderma vittatum. The sequence goes on from NW_009728315.1 coordinate 5,000, forward strand.
CTACAGGCCAGTCTCACCTGAGTGCCAGGCAAGATAATAGAGCAGATCCTCCCGAAGGCTCTGCTAAGGCACATGGAAAATGAGGAGGTGGTTGGTGACAAGCAACATGGTTTCACCAAGGGAGGGTCCTGCCTGACAAATTTGCTGGGCTTTTATGATGGGATTGCAATGTCAGTGGATAAGGGAAGAGCAACTGACAGTATCTATCTGGACTTGTGCAAAGCATTCAGCACTGTCCCACACAACATCCTGGCTTCTAAATTGGAAAGACATGGATTCAATGGATGGACCAGTGGCAAGTGGTGTTCCTTAGGAGTCAATACGGGAACTGGTGCTGTTTAACATCTTTCTTGGCGACAGGGACAATGAGATCAAGTGTACCCTCAGCCAAGCTGTGTGGTGCAGTAGACACGCTGGAACAGGTTGCCCAGAGAAGTTGTGGATGCCCCTTCTCTAGAAGTGTTCAAGGCCAGGCTGGATGGGGCTTTCAGCAACTTGCTCTAGTGGGAGGTGTCCCTGTCCATGGCAAGGGGGATGGAACTAGAAGATCTTTACGGTCCCTTCCAACACAAACCATTCTATGTTTTTATGATTGTATGAAATTGCCTTTGAATTTAAAAGAGAGAAGTCACATTCCCAAATATTAAGAGATGGTTAGTTGTTAGAGCCACTAAATGCAAGCTAAAAATTGGCAGCTGAAAGTTTATTTTTCTTGGCTGAATTATAGGGATTATTTTAGCCTCATACCTCTCTGCTTAGCTAAATCGTATAAATAGCAGATAAATTCTTTTTAATTCAAGCAGGTGCCCCTTAGAAGCAGTGACAATACTAAAAAATACACTGTGTTCCTGTGTTTTAGTTCTGGACTCAAACCTTGCCAGAAACATGCCGCTTGAACATTTGCCCTTTTATAAAATAAAAAAAAAAATAGTTAAGGGATGAAAACTACAGTGCCTTAACAGTGCAGATTTACAGACATTGGGTGTAGAGGAGTCCAGAGCCAGTGGGGTGTAAACTGACCCTGCCAAAGAGAAGTGGTGTAATAACGAACACAAGAGAAATCCACTAGACAGAGGTATTATATTAGAACATCAGACAGCATGCTTCAATAAGGTAATTTTGCAACTGTGGTAGAGGAGGGCGGTTGAATTAAAGGCTGGATTATTTTCTGTGCCAGAGGGCTTCTGCCAGTCACGGCAAGTGTTGTACAGGCTCTTTCTGAGTTTAGACTGCAAGTTCTATATGTCCAGCTATACGTAATTCCTATCACACTTGCTGTCACAGCTGTATTACAAGCAATTAAACTGTTGGGCAAGACAATGCAAAGAACAAATTACAATGCCAGATTAGACAAGAGAAAACAAACCCTAAACTGGATACTAAGGGAACCTCTGGTAATAGATGTAGAGGAAATTAATATTGTTTTGAAGATACCACAGGATGTAGATCTGACAAGAGGCTCTGGTGGGACTGTAATATGTGGCAGTTCTAGACAACTCATTTTAATTGCTTATGTTTCTATCTGCTGCTTAGAAAGGAAATATTTTTCTGAAAGGATACTTAATGGACTGCAAAGGCAATTGTTATTTTTGAAAGCATATTTGCAAGGTGATTTAAAATTGTTACAGAGGCTAGTTTCCAATTTACTAGCCCAGGCTGTATTTCAGAGATTTCAGATAAACTCCAAGTTGTTTAGTAACAAGAATGGAAATTGAAAAACTGCATTTGCTTCATAGCAACATACATGTTATAAATTATAAAGTTGTGCATAAAATGTATAGACATTTGCTTTCTGGATCCATATCGTTGGATTAGGTTTTCTCATAGAATCACAGGAGGTAAATATGTTGATTGCTATGTTGATTGTCACGATCTCCTTGGTTCCATTTCTTTATGGATTTTTTCTTGTATTTTGAGCAAGTGTTCACACTGCAAATGATCCAGAGGTTACTAGCGTAGGCTTTCAGATAGCTGAAGACAACAGAAACTTTCAAGGTGGAAGTTGGGACACTTGTTTTGTTGTTGTTGTTTTACTCTCACTGATTTGTGGGTACACATTAATAGATGTCAATGTCCATATAGACCTATGTTAAGTTATATTCATCAAACAGAGAGATTAATATTTAGAGGTTTTATTTTAGGCACTGTACAGATAGCAAACTGCCAGTTGTAGATCTGGTGGCCACAAGTCTGCCATTTTGATACAGTTGATTTGTGGACCAACAAAGCTTCTCTAAAGTGGGCTTATAGTTCCATTTTTAAGAATATTTTGGAACTTGGATGATTCATAAGCGTTATCAGGAATCTACTGCAGGCTAGAGACATTTCTCAAGAATGATGTTTGTCTGAAGAGTTACTTTTTTTGGTTTTTAAGAACAGAGATGTATGACAGTTGCATAGAATTACCCTTATTACTATTAAGTCACTTTCTCTTTTCCTCTGTTGGCTCTTGTAAAATTGATTTTTTTCTGATTTTTCACTGATTCTTTGCTCAGTAGTTTTCTTATTATTTTTTGGGGTTTCCTGCTTTAGAAAAACAAAGTGCAGCATGTGGCATAGTGGTAATATATATCCTTGGAAAAAAACACTTCACTTCTCACTGTCAGATCATTCTATTTGATTGTGAAGGCTTGACATGATGCTATTCCTCCATCGCATGTTAAAATTTCCACAACTGTTTTTGCAAAAAAGGTGCCCATGGCTCTGCTGTCCTCCTCAAAACTGACTCTTAGTCTGGGATAACAAGCAGGTTTTTGGGGTTTTATTTTATTTGACTTTTAATAAAATCTTAAGCTTTAGTGGTTAAATGCTTTTACAGGTATATATTCTCCCAGACTGTCTTCACCAGGTTAGGAATTAAGTTAAACTCTACTTTCCCAGGCCATGTTGCCCTAATTACAGTAGAGTATGCTTTAATGAGGATTCTTCTAAGGTACCTCTGCCTGATATGGCAAACAGCCAAGAGGCAGACTTCAGATGCCAGTGTCAAGGACTGATTCATTGCTTATCTGCAATTAACAGTTAGGCTTCAGGGTCTGGGTAGAAAACTAGAATAAGACTCTCTTTCAGCTTATATGTTGATTCTAGAGTTGTTCACCTTTTCCAATGCAGATGTAACTCAAAGGCCAAATAGCACAGATCTGTCACGTAGCAGATACTGCTCAGAGTATGGACAAAGAAGACAGTGTTGATGAAATTTACTCAAAGAATGACCAGTGAAGGGTGGGAGGCATTTGATAAGGAAAGAAAAACAAAGTCTCCAGCAGTAAAGTTCATATACCTTGGGGTAAAAAGAATAATATATCACTGTATATATAAATAAACTTTGCCATCTTTTTTTTAATCATTTCAACCTACGAGAGTTAATGCCAAGCCTGCTTTGTTTGTGTCCCCCTTCATTCTCATGGAATGCTGTGGGTTTTCCAAAACAAAAAAGAAGGAAAATTGTCACAGCGTAGCATATGAAATATAATTACTAATGATAATACTGGAAAAAATAATTTGGCTTCTGCTCCCAAAAGCTATATTGTTCATCCCAAACAATATTCATGCCTGTCAAGGGTTAGGGCTGGGCTTTCCCCTGAACAAAGAACAGATGCTCTCTATTACCCCTCTCCCTCTGCAAAGGGGAAGGGAATAGGGAAAAATGGCAGAGAGACTTAGAGACTGGAAAAGAAAACTAAAACAGCTTTAAGGAAACAATAATACTACTAATAAGGAAAATAAGGAAATATACATAATTATATACAAAACCAGTACTGAACTTACATCTCCCCCAATAACTATCACAGAGAGGCACCAGGGAAGTCACAGGCTCATTGGCAGAACCAGGTTTAGGAGGTGGATTCAGGAATCCACAGATTAGGATCAAGGGCAGAAGAACAGAGTTCTTCTTGAACACCAGCCATTGAAGAAGAGGGCTTAAACCTTATGATCCCTCAGATTTATACTGAATGTGACCTATATGGAATGGAATACTGTGTTAATCAGGTTTGGGTCACCTCTTTTGTCCAGTCCTCCCCAGAGGTGTGACTTCTTTACTTCCTTATGACCCCTTTTACTTTCCAACACCTCCAAGGTGGCACACAGGATTTAGCAGTGGCCTTGGTTATTATAGGAGCAAGTATAAGCAAGAGCCTTGGTAGTAACTATAAACATCAGGTGTTATCACTTCTGGTAGCAGACACTGTCTGCAAAAACACGCTGGTACCTTCAGCAAGTGCAGTCTCTTGGATCTCTTAGAAGAGACTGGACCTGAAAAGTAAAATCACTGAACAAAGTTGCTTCTGTTTAGCTCAAACCAGGACAATGTCCCAGGAAAGGGAGGCTGGAGAAGGAGTAGGGGGGAAGGAAGTACTACAGGGAACCTTCTTTCATAAATCTGCTTTGTTTAATCAAAAAAATCATCGGTCTTGGCCAGCTCTCAAGGCAAACGTCCTGGCATCCCATAGTGCAGACTGCAGGACTCGTATTCATCCCACTGGTACAGCCTGACTTAGATACTGTGAAGAACTGGAATAGTGACCTGGTTATGAGTTGGGAGACTTTGTTTGAGAGACTTCCCTCAGATATGGTTGTCCACTCTGTAGCTTTTGGGAAGAAATCTGTCAAGTCATAGTACAGAATAAGACATTTCTGCCTCCTGTCCAGCTGCAGTGATAACAGCCAATCCGAAACTTCTTTTGGGAGACTTTTTTTTCCCCTGCCATCTGTACGTGTTTGAATGTAATCTATGAAATTGTGTTATGCTTAGCACCCCAGCATCTTTTAGTCTTTCTTTGATATTACTGTTTCAAACATACATGTTCTCTTTCATTAAAAAGCTAAAGTTCAAGTGGTTTAAATCTTATTTTTTCAAACTAGAGAATAGCATTACTCACATACCAGAAGGCTAAGTAATGTCTGGGATTTATTAAATCATTCAGCAAAGCTGACCACAGACAGTTGCGTATAGAAAAATGCTGGAAGAAAAATAATCTTCTATGATGATATTCCTTATACTATATAACACACACAGAGTGAAAGCCAAGTACTTGGTATCATTTCTGTCTCTACAATTACTATACTGGTTTTTAGACTTTTAACTAGCTTGACATTTTTGGCTGTAGAGCATTTGAGCACAGAGGAAATATGTAGTCTGAGATCAGAGGAATGATAAAAAAGGTAACTAATGTTAATTTAACATCTTGTTAAAACAGCTATAGGTTATAACAAGGTAAATATTTATTGGTGACTTTAATGAATTGGTAACTTTTACTACCAACTCAGTGTTATTGCACGCTTTTTAAAATCTTGCATTCCAAGTGTATTTGCAAAATTCGATGGTTGTTATATTTGGCAAAAACAGCATTATTGGAACTGGACTTGGAATTAGATTGAGATCCTTTTGCATCAGTTCCTTGTATTCTACATGCTTGTGAGCTTTACCAGTTTGTTTTATCAACCTTTCTTAGATAAATTGCTATTTGTGAAAAATGCAAAAACATTAAAATAGATGTTATTGAGCAGAAAATGCTAACTTAAAGTGTCAGACGTAACTGAACAGATATTCTTTGGAATTTCAGGTCCTTAGCATTTTCTAAACATTACACTCCTTTTAGAATCACAGGTTAAGAATCCAAAAATTGGGCAAAGGCGACAAGAAATAATTATTTGCTGCCTAAGACTATAATCTGTAATTTATGTATTATTTACTGTTATGAGCAAAAGAACATCAAACCAAATAACTATGAAAATTCCATAATAAAAAAGAAAAGTCGTGCAAACTTATTCCTGCTACAATGTATCCTCTTTGTTTGACTAAGGTTTTGGTTTATATTGAGTTACAGCCCAGGGAAAATTTTAAACTTTGCTTCGCCTTTTAAAAATTGTATTGTTTGCATATAAAAGGATTTTTTTGTGTGTGTGGATTAAGTGGTTTGTGAACAGGATTGGATAATACATAATTATGTTTTAATTTTTTAGAAGACTGTGGAATGTATTTCCCAGAAGTGAAAAGTCACCCAGACAAATATTTACAAAGATGTCCCGAGTCTGTGAAAAAGTGGCTGAAACAACTGAAGAGTGCTGGGAAGATTCTGCTATTAATTACTAGTTCTCACAGTGACTACTGCAGGCTCCTGTGTGAATATATTCTTGGGTAAGTGCAATGTCCGTTTCAAATTATATCTGCAGCCAGCAACTGGAGATAAGCCTGAGATATAGGGAAGCTGAATGGAGTTTCTTATGTGTTGTGAATTAGTTGGATCTGAAGTTTCTGGCGGGCTTCTCTCTCTAGTAGAGGGCTACAGGGCACTTCAGGCAAAGTAGTCCATCTGTTCATTAGACTCAGTGATCTTCCACTCTGCACTTCTCCATTGGTGACTGCAATTATTAGTAATATTTCATTTCCTTGCAGTAAATCTGCATAGAAAGCTTACAAATACTTCTTCCCAGTAGTGGTTTCACAGAATCACAGAATGTTAGGGACTGGAAGGGACCTCGAAAGATCATCTAGTCCGATCCCCCCGCCGGAGCAGGAACACCTAGATGATGTTACACAGGAAGGCATCCAGGCGGGTTTTGAATGACTCCAGAGACAGAGACTCCACCACCTCCCTGGGCAGCCTGTTCCAGTGCTCTGTTACCCTTACTGAGAAGAAGTTTCTTCTCAAATTTAGGTGGAACCTCTTGTGTTCCAGTTTAAACCCATTACCCCTTGTCCTACCATCAGTTGTCACCGAGAAGAGCCTTGTTCCATCCTCGTGACACACACCCCTTACATATTTATAAACATTAATTAGGTCACCCCTCAGTCTCCTCTTGTCCAAACTAAAGAGACCCAGCTCCCTCAGCCTTTCCTGGTTTCCAGGAGGTAGATGTGCCTGTGAAATGTGCATGTACAGAGCACAGCAGGAAAGATAAAACAAGTATTTTGCTGCACTTGGCAGTTGGTTGAGATTGTAGTTGCTGATCACAATAGCTACTTTTAGCTGCAGTGTCGTGTGAAATTCAGCAGAAACTTCAATAACACCCCTAGAAAGAAATTAATCAGTGATGCAAATAGCTAGGTGGGGTACACGGTAAGACTATTTAATAAATGAATCAAAGAAGGAAAGTAGTGCAGTGCAAGCCTACCTTGGCTATCTGGATAAGCAAGGAAACAGCAGAGTGAATAGAGCAATGCAATAGAAAACCACAGGTAAGATGAAAAGCAGAACTCTCTTCCAAAACCAGTCCTACCAGTATTGCTTTGCTTTTCTGCTCTCTGGGCTAAATGGAGCATCATCTGTGCCACTTCTCACTGCCTTGCATGATGAACGTTATGCTTCATCATCTGAGCAGAAAATCTGCTACTACCTCACAAAAAGCACTTCTTATAAGTAAGATGCCTGCGAATTAAGTCTTTTGTCAAGATCTGCCTAGTGCTTTCTGGTTGAAATTCTGATGTAAAACTAAATTCTTGGCCACATATAATGATTTTGGCTTTTTTTTTCCCTTGGAGAATAAAGTTTCAGCTGTTTAAGGCAGCTGTAGAAATCTTGCTAGAAGTCAGTGAACAAGGTAGCAGAGAGGGTCAGTTACCTTTCAAAGGACAGGAGAGAGATGTTCTGCTAGCAGAATACTGTATTAGTCTCTTTCCGTATAAGTGTAGGATGTTTACTGCAATCATATTTTCCAGCAACTCATGAATTGTGGCCTCAAAAACATCTTCTGAAGAACCGAGTACTCCACTGACCATTACACGTTACTAAAGTATTTTTTTCTTGGAAATAGTTATTTTTATTGGTTTTTCTTTTCATTCTGTGCCTCTTATATCAGGCTTATATAAGTTTCTACACACCTGTGCTGCTTTTCACAGTATTGGAATATAGTCTAGGTTCACACCCATTATCTCTGCCTTTAACTTTAATTTGACCAGGCTAACTGTGTTTTATTCTTGACATCAACCCTTATTAATTATGTCTATGTAGTCCTTCATTCATTTCTTTCCCTACTTCTTTCAGTATGATACTGAGAAGTTCAGAGCTGTATAGTATTACATAAAAAAAAAATGCTCAAGGATAAAGATTAGAAGTGGAGTTGTGTGTGAAGTTTTAGCCTCCTACTCCCAATATCCTTATCTGGTAACTGTTAACCTTTTTTGCACTTCATGTAAGAAGTTCCTTTTTGGCTAAGAAATTATTGGCCACATAAAATACATGGGAAATTCATGCTTAAGCTTAATTTACCTTTTCAAGAGCAAACTATCCCAGGTGTGTTCGTCTGACCAAGTTGCCCTTAACTGAAAGACATTTTGGTAAGGAGAGAGGAAGTCTTAAGAGAAAATCTCATTTTGAATTAAAACGAAAACTGTTTCCCAGCCAGAACAAACACACATTCCTGGGATCGGTCCGTAAGGCATGTAAACCTGCAGAAGCAAGTGCCAGTTCATCCACACAAGCAGCAATATCAGATTGTGACAATTTGTATCCAATCCCCTGAATGCCGAAGTGTTGGCAGGAGCGCACCTGCAGATGAGTCAGTCATCACATAGTCACTGAAGCCGAGTATCATTTCCACCTTTTGATGAATGCCAGCCATCTAAAAGCTAGGAATTCTTTGAAGCTGGACATTTCGATTCCTTCTGTGTGTAATGGAGAGGAAACACTGGGCATCATCCTTGGCAATTTGTTCTGTACCATAGAATTATGTCTGAAATAAGTAGGATGAATCACCTTTTAAGAATGTGGATGTTTCTGTGGTTGGCTCTTTCTGTGGTGCAGATCAGTAGCTGTGAATTCAGTGAGCAATTTTTAGATGGCTAAAGTTATGTGAGATACATCCTACTCTTTGTCTCAGCCATGTACTGTAACCACAGGACACTCTACCAAGCACAGACAGTAACTGGAACAGATTTTATCACGTGTAATGTTACATAATAATGTAACACAAGGTACAGGCTCTCATAAAATCAGTGGCCTTGTACGTGAGATTTGGTATGATGCAAGAAAAGACATAGATAACACCTATCTTGACACACAGCATAGTTTTTTCTTCCATAAATCAATAAAAAGTTAACCATATCTTGTGAAAACTGTTCATTCTGTTTTGAATTTATTACACAAAGGTCTCTCCACTGTTCCCACAAATCTTCATTGTTCTCCTGCAGTGTTGTTGTTTATTTTGAAATTTCAAGCATTATTTGCACCATATGCTAATTTGAAAAGTTTAACTCTATCCATACTTTTAACCAAAGGACAAAAGAGCCATGCCTGCTTGCTCAGCTTCTGGAATCTTCCACACAGAAGCTAATTTTAAAAACACACAATTGCCATATTTGATACTGGTTCTTTTAAAAATGTAAACATTTATTTATGGTCACAAGTGGAGAAAAATAGGCAAAGCTAAAATTTCATTAGAGGGAGGAAATTTAAAGACATTCTATTTTAAGGCTGGAATGTAATTTAGAGCACAAAATAAAATCCTGAAGATAAGCTTATAGGGAAGTGCATTCAGTTGTTTGGTTTTTTTGTTAGGATATCTCAGTCTCAAGGGAATTTGTAGAAAATGACGCAGTTGTTGTTCTGCCATTGATAGCATTTTAATGCCATACCCATCCTGGATTTACCATCTCTGACTTTTTTGTTCCATGCAAGAATATCCATCATTTTTTGGATGTTACAGGCAATAAAGTCACCTAAGCAATAAGAAATTTCTAATAAAATAAAGTACATCACAGATGGGGAATGTTTACATTTTCCAGTAATAAAAAACTCACTCCTTAAGCAACATTTGTCTAATTTCGTATGTTAGTAACTTCAAAACTTCTAGGTAGGCATTACTGTTATTATTTCTTGCTGTGATTCCCAGCCTGATGATTAATAAGTGAGGTTAGATTCCTTAAAATAAAGATTCTTGCTGGAGTAGGAATAAGTGGCCTCTCTGGAAATAGGCCAACTGACAGCGGGACAAGTGGCATTCATGTTCCCCAAGGTAACCTGGTTTTCCTGTTGGCTTTGTAATATTACTGGCTTGTATACAGGTGTCTAAAAAACCACTTAAATAAATCCCACTTTTATACCATGCTGAAACATTCAGTCCTGTCTAAATGGATGGGATTTCCACAGTTCAGATATCAAACTGTATTCTTAAGGACCTAATGTTCTTTGAAAAATCTGAATTTAGTGGTGGGGTTCAGCTGGAAGATTAAGATTCATATTTGGCAGGTGTTTACTTGTGAGGCACATGTCTCACCTCCCTGTGACCAGCAGGGATTTAGTCAAGGCACTTGGTGGAGTCTGAAAAAAGAGTTCAGCTAAGAAAACGGCGTTTCAACTTTAGGGTGAGTAAAGCAACATTTTAGATTTCATTGGCTGCATTAATTAGGTCTGTGTTGACTACAGTGGCCTCCTAGACACCCATTAGGCCCTTGCATACGTCCGGGTATGGATACTAACAATAAAAGCACCTGTATTCTTCAGTTACTTCCCACTCCATCACTTAACTTCATATATTCTCCTTTACAAAGAAAATGCCTTATTTACCCCTTTCTATACTTGTCCGTGCATACGTTGGCGCCTGAAATATGTCATGTGTTACATGTTCTCCTGAGATCTAAAATCTCCCTGGGCTAGGGAACAGTTTTTTGCAAATACTGAGTGATCCTGGAGGTACAGCACGGTGGGTTCTCTGCCAGCAGTCTTCTCCCTTTTCACAGCCTGAGGAAAAGAAGGGCAAGTAGTGACACTGAACAAACATCGGGATAAAAAGTGACAGAAGAAGGTATCTTAAAGAAGTATTCTGTTATTTTCTCAAGTCTCAAAGAGTATTTAGTGACATCTCAGCTAATGCATTAGTTTAACTAATTTTATTCTGTTTACTTTCTAGGAGTGACTTTGAAGAGTATTTCGACATTATGATCACAAATGCGTTGAAACCTGGTTTCTTCTCCCATACTCCAAACCAAAGACCTTTCCGAACTCTTGGTAAGTTGCACCTGTGACTCCTTTCTCATCTGCTTACCTCCATGCAAAGAACAAGGACTGGACAACGTATTTTGAAAATGGTGGGAAACATGGACTCTACACAAGACTCTTCCAGAGGTATTAGTAAAAAATTCTCTTAAGACTGAGGAGCACTAAGAAATGAAGAATTACTGGGCTGAAGACAATGAAAAGGCAGAGCTGCAACAGTATTTAAAAATGGTATTGGGGCTTAGATATTGTTATCGTTAATGAAAAAGTAAGAATCATTTTCTTTATTGTACTGACAAGGTCATACACAGAAAATGAAGATTAATTCTGAGGAAAAAAGCACAGCAGAAATATTTTAATAATTTAAAGCAAATTCAAAGAATGGTACAAAGAAAATTGCAAGGCTGAAGGAAATGATTTGTGCTGGAAATCTGACAGTATTAAATATGTGTACTTTGGCTAAATAATGATAGAGTAGGTGAAAAGGAAGTGTCCCTGTACTCACTTAATTTAATTAAAACAATCTGAAACGTTTGGCACTGTTGTCCGTTACGTAATTAAGGTTGTAACAAAAGAGGTTTATAAGAGCAGTGTTCATTGAACTACAAATAACAATAGTAATGTAGTTGAAGTCAGTTACTTTTTCTGTAGTTTAGTAAATGTCTTTATGATTAAGTGTTACCTGAAAATTAATCTTATATCCAAAACAGCATAAGTCAGCATATGTTGAACTGTATTTTAGCATTTTATGACAGGAAAGTCAGCTGTTCCAGCCCAGAAGAAATTTTGCCTGTGGAACTTTTACAGTAAAACTAAACTGAGCAGTGGAAATATATATTGAAACTGCATTTTCATGTTTCACGTATTTATATAGGAAAGTAAGTAAGAAATATCTTAAATGTGATTTTTAAAGGATTAGTTCAAATAGGAAACTGCCAAGTTGACAATTTGAGAAAAAATAAGCTCAGAAAGAAAATTTAAGCTATTTATATGAAATAGAGAGTGTACCAAAAGCATAAGGGTTGAAAAAGACCCAGTTCTGCAAGCATTTTATTTTGTTTCATGTACTGCAAATTGAAAATAAAATGTAATTCACTTTGGATGTTTTTTTAACAGTCTGATTAGCCTGACTTCCTAAGGAAATCCTGCTGTGTCCTTCTGTCAGTAATCCAGCCAGCAACTTTTGAGCCTGTTGGACAGTTTCACTAAATTTAACAGAGGGCCAAAAAGCTCCATGATATTTTGACAAATTGGGGGTTTTTTTGCACAGACAAGGGCAGAACAGAGGGAGAAGACTTGAAATTATTATCTCCATTGAGACAATTAAGCATTAGCTTAATCAGATTATTAGATCATAAGTACGAATTTTCATGAAGCTGTTTCTTTCTCACACGTGCAAACAGGAAAAGCATTCCGTGGAGTCCTCTTACTGATTTACTGATTACTGATTTTCTTTTGCTTTACATTTTGGACTTGGAAAGAGGCTCAAACGAGGGTTGATCACTCGTTACATGAACAGCTTATTACTGCAGAACAAAATGTAGTTTCTGTTCTGGAGACTTCACTATCTAAATAGATAAGGGCCGCAAATGTAACTAAAGCAATCGTTGGATAAATAATTTGCTGAAGCTACTAACCTGAGAGTGGATTTTTTTAAAATATATTTGTATTAGATTGACAGTAACTGGTTTCTTCTGAAAGTCCAGACGGAACATTCAAAGCAAAGAATTATACATATAGGACAGGTTTTTATCAATAGGTTTTGAAGTAGCAAGGAGCTTTTTAAAGACTGTGTGAAGTTTAAACCCAGCAAAATATGAGAAATTATATAAAAAATGTCCAAAATATTAGTATATTTTTATAATGTATCTTTTGCTGCCCTCTCTCTGTATTCCTCACAATAAATGTAGAGTTTCAGAGTGGGAACTGACGGTTTCACCCAGACATCGCAGGTACCAAGCAACACAGTTCTTTTCTGAAACAGCCTATGGTGAAGCTTCTAAGATATTCAGGGGCAGGCGAAGCAGGCAGTTTTCCAGTTTCGAGACTTTTTTTGAGACTTTCTTTCACAACAGAACCACCAAAAATTCATTTTCCAGTTTCTTCCTTTTGCCAGTATAGATTTTGAGCAGAAGAGTTCAGCCACTGTGCTTCAGGCCCTCTCTTCTCTGAGAGCACTGGACATAATATATCAGGGTCACAAAATTTCCTTATTTTGGCTTTGAAATAGGAAGAAAACTAGAAGTGGACATCATAGTAAATATTTCATTAAAGCACAGAGTAAATTTTCATTAGAGTAATTTGAGGAAAAAAGCTCCAGTAGAATCATAGAATAGTTTCAGCTGGAAGAGACTTTGAAGATCATCGAGTCCAGCCTTTGTCCCAGCCCTATCAATCTACTAAACTATGTCCCTCAATGCAACATCCACCCATCTCTTAAACACCTCCAGGGATGGTGACTCAAACACCTCCTTGGGCAGCCTGTTCCAAGGGCTGACAACCCTCTCAGTATAGAAATTCTTCCTAATATCCAACCTGAACCTCCTCTGGTGCAATTTAAATCCATTTCCCCTCGTCCTATCACAAACACAGCTTGTTCTGTGAAGAAATTTGTTGCAGAAAATGAACTGAAGTGACTGCTTATCAATCTTATCCATTTCTCTAGGGCTGAGATTCAGACATATTCTTCCTTCTGTCAGTGCATCTAAGTTACAATAAGTTCCTCATGCGAAAACGTACGAAGACAATGCTGTACACAAAAAAAAATTACTGCATAGTACAAATACCCTGTAATTTACTTATTATTCGCAAGGTTAGATTTTCTTTAAACGAGGAAATTCTTTATGTCATTCTTGAAAGTACTGATAATCTTGATCTATTAGATCTAAGAATCAGGTCAAAAATGTTTATGTAAATCCTATGTTGAGAATGTAGGATTTTCTTTGCTTTCAACAGCTACATCCAGCTTAAAATAATATATCATTCCGTGAAGGACTTGAAGGACTATGAATAGGAAATACAGTTGTGATTCACCTGATAATCTGCAGTACACCAAGATTTCTGTAACATTTGACAGCAGAACTTTCCCTTTATCACATCTCTCATTAAAGTACGTCAAATTACTAGCCTGACTGACAGTTCTGATCATTATCAAATATATGTTAAGAATGCAAAATTAAAATAGAAATGCTTAAGATAACCCTAAATTCCATGAAAGCCTTCTGTAAGTCTGTATGCACAGGAAATTCTCAATCAGTCCTAAATGAAATTTTCACATCTTTTATTTCCAGTTCAGGAGCAGTTACTGTCTTTTTCAATGCTTGGGATTTTTTTTTTTTAGAAACTGAAAATGTGTTGCTGATTGTTCAGTGTCTGATAATGCATATTTAAAAATGTATGGATATCTCTATATATATGTGTGTACATACTTGAACAGGGAAAAAACAATGCTCTATATGGAGTGCTAGGGGATGCCATAGAGATCGTGTGCCCTTACCCAGTGCTCAGAGAAACAAACGCGCCCACCCTCTCCTTCAGAGAGCCTTAAGTTTTCAAAGCCCACTTCAACTGCACTTCCAGGCTGTCTGCCTTATTCCTGCACTTGAAGTTTTGTCCAGCTTATGGTGAGTCTTCTATGTGATGTAGCCTCCAATTTAGGAAACTCTTCCAGTCCTCCAGTTTTTTTTACAATTCTCTGGTAACCATCATTTTAACAACTCATTGCAGAAGCTTCTTTCTTCCTTCAGTCATTCTTCTCTAGCCTTCTAAAAATACTGGAAAAATGCTATAAAATGAAAAGACCAATTAGAAAGGAAAATAAGGGGAGGGAATATAAAATTACATACTTCTAGACTGAAGACTGTCTTTGATTATTAGGGACTACAGAACATCAGAAAAGGAAGGTGGTCTCATGTCTGCTATCTAACTTTTCTTCTGCCATCTTCTGCAACATCTGCGCTTAACTATTGCCAGAGATGGGATACAGAACTGGGTGGAGAATCATTCAATATAGCTATTTATATGCATTTATACTCGTAAGACCTTTTAGGCCTGAGGAATGGGATCAGGAAGGGAGTGCCTTAATTTTCCTGGGGGTTAAATTGTGTAAGCCATATAACTTCTTTTTAGGTCATACTTTTTGTTTGAGACTTCTGTTTCTACCAGAAGAATACCAAGTTACTACCTAGTAAATATTTTAAAGGCCTTTGGTAAAACTGTAGAATATATATTAAAAATGTGGAAATTTTGAAACATCATATTGCACCATTACAAGGGAATATATAATTTAAGCAGTCTTGCATTGTTCACTTAGTTGAAGAATATAAATGGCATCTCAAGAAAATTCTGATTAGATTTTCAACAAAAACACATTGAATTGATTCTACAATATAGCTCAGTTGCTATAATTACTATGTAATAGGTATCTCAGTTACTACCTCTACGGTAAAGGCTGCTTTGATAAGAAAAAACATGATGGCTTTTTTTTTACGTCAGTCTGAGAGGTTAAAACTCTAGAAAGCTTGCCAATGCTTTTTGGCTATTTTAGTTGTTCCAGTTACCTCTCTTTAACAGTCTGGTCTTGCTTTAGATCATCAGAACTTCATATTTAAATGTGAATTCAAATTTAAATTTAAAAATAGATTTAGCCTTTAGGTCATCACGGATAGAACAGCACAGGTGTTGGTGTTTTCATGTAGAGACTCGATACTTGACAGGAACCTGGTGGTTTGCTGCACCTGTGAATCCTTACCCAAATGTACGTGGTTCTCAAAAGACTGTCATGTTTTCTGCAGATTTGGTCAGTACTGAACACCTTTGGCCACAAGTCATTGCTGGGATTATATTATAGAATGCTTGGGGCTGGAAGGGACCTCTAAAGACCATCTAGTTCACCACCCCTGCAGCAAGCAGGGACACCTTACACTTGATCAGGTTACTCAGAGCCCCATCAAACCTGAACTTGAATGTTCCCAAGGATGAGGCCTCCACCAGCTCTCTGGGAAACATGTTCCAGTGTTTCACCGCCCTCATATCTAGTCTAAATCTTCCCTCTTATATTTTAAAATCATTACCCCTTGTCCTATTGCAACAGGCCCTGCTAAAAAGATTATGCCCATCTAAATATGACTTTTCCTTCCATCGTTTGATATGGATCCCTGGTACATCCTTATCACTGAACACTTAAGCTCACGTGTCCACTGCTTCCCCCATGAGCAGCAGAGGAATCGAGGGGCAGGAAAGTCTCCTGACCAAAATGTAGAGGCATGTGTGTGAGACAGAGATGAATTGGAAAGGGGCTGGGAGAGCCGGGTGATGGAGAGGGAGAGCATGGGAGGAGGCAGAGCAAGAGCAGAACAGGACATGTAAACACACAGAGAAGAGGGATTTCACTGTGGTGGGGCTTTCTGAATTTCTGAATGTTTTCTGACTTCTACTGTTGCCTTAAGTAGGACTTTTGAAATAAGTCTGATGTGTCAAGCAGATAGCTTAAACTGATTTGCCCATGTACTGCACAGACTGGTGCTCCCAGCTTGCCCTCCAGCCATAGCAGGGGATGCGGCACAGCCTGCTCAGGAGATATTTTGGGGGGAAACCACAGAGGGACTCTTCTCCCACATCTCAGAAGAGAATAACACCACCATCAGCTAAGGAGACCTGTGCAATCTATTCTTTCAATGACTCGGGTGTTTATTTAATTCAGCTGTGCTTGCTGCCTTTCTTCTGGAGATGGTGCCTCTTCATATCAGCCTGTCTGGAAATATTCTATAATGTGAGGGCATATAATAATGCATATTTGCTGAGAGCTTTTGGCAGGGTGATATGTAAAGGTTGCACTGGCTGAGGACTGCATCATTCCGGAGGAATAAAGTCCATAAATGTTTCCCATATGTCTTCTAAAATGACTGCCTTTATATTGTTATAACATCCCACAATGCTACATAGTCTGTGAAAGCAGTGCAGTTCTTTTCAAAGAGATCCTGTTTAGCAGTTCTTTATAGTGTATTGGCACTGATTTCTGTGTATTTTCTGGCTATTTAAGAAAGAAAAAGAAGGGTTACAACTAATGAATAATGATATTTTCTACTCTAGTTTTCAAAACTAGATCTTTTCATACCTCATGAGATCATAATGTTAAGATCAAGAGGTGCCTAACTCTTTAATATCAGAAACAGGTTCTGTGTGTAGCTGGCAGTGGGAGGCACTGTTTTTAGGGATCTGGTTCTATACCCAAGCCACTAATGAGAAATAATCCCATAGTTCTATCTCAGATCGAGATTTTCATTTTATCCATCATTTCTGGAGAAAAAACTTCTTTTTAATTGGTATGGATGATGATATAGAAAGATCTTCATACTCATAATAGAACCTGATCATTTTTATTTTTTATTAGGAAAAATCATAAGGATTATGGAAGTATTTTATAAAGATGATTCCTTCAGCTGCCATCCTCTTTGGCAGAATAGTCAATGCCTGATTCCACTTTCTGAAAAGCACGCTAGGGTAGGCCAATAGGGCTGGGAGTGAGACACACATACAATCAATTTAATCTCATGGAACAGAGTATGTTTTCATACAGATATTCATCATCCACCAAAGAACCTCAGAGGATGTTTCCAAAAATCTGCAATGTCAGGCTACTTGGCAAACTCTTTCACCTCTCATCCTTTAAGTGATCTTAGTCCAAAATTATTCCACTTCACTTACTGCATATGCACAGATATCAAGCACTCAACAGATTTTTTTCCGACAGTGTAAGCAGCTGTCGCAGGGACTTCTGGTTTCCCAATATTATTTATGTGCTGTAGGCAAACATTTTAGAAATCAGCATATGCTACCTTGTAATCAAAGGCATTTGCCAATTAATCATTTTGAAGTTTGCTAGATAGTACCTGTGTGGAGTTTAGAATCAACAGTTTGGGAATCATTTGAGAATAGAGGTGATCACTTCTTATCACGTCATCAACATTTGTAATTAAGCCTTGGGGTATGTAAGATGGGAGACTGCTGTTAATGACCTTTTCTAACAGATTTTATTTCATATTTGATAAACATAGTCTTAGTTGACAATAACAGTCTGGATTTTGTTTTTTACATGTTCAGCACAGTGATCTATGTGAAAGCATTTCAAA
This sequence comes from Apaloderma vittatum, assembly GCF_000703405.1. Lineage (NCBI taxonomy): Eukaryota > Metazoa > Chordata > Aves > Trogoniformes > Trogonidae > Apaloderma > Apaloderma vittatum. Next base: position 23,064 of record NW_009728315.1, read on the forward strand.
CATGCAAAAAGCAAGATAAAGTTGGGCCAGTGCATACCCTCATCCTTTTACAGAGTAGACAGTTAAAGTCATAGACTGACATTACATTTTTAACAAATGATAACAAAATGTTGGCATTAAGCTTCATTTTTTTCTGATAGTTTTCCAAGTCCTTGGCTACCATATTTGATGGTCATTGCCTCATAAAAACAAGGATTTTGAACATTTTGGTTCTGTTGCAGAGATAATGATTTTGAAGTGGAGGAAGTACATTTCATTACTGATGGACAGTGTATCATTTACAACCCTTTTGCAAAATGATGCAAGGGGCCACTTTGCAATTCATAAGTTTTAAATTATTGTTTTCCTAAACTTTGAGGGTTATGCAATCACATGACATGTGTGAATAGGAATTTCTGCCCATCACTGCAGACCTCCATCAGCAATGCAATTTCAGCCGCATTTGAGTGTGGCCTAGTATTCTCAGAGATACTAACAGCCTCTACAGGCTGGAGGGGTAAAAATGGGCCTGTCGCTGCTAGCTCAGAGAAATGCTGCAGTGTAAACTTACCCCTGATAAGATATCAGAGTATCCACCCAGGAGATCCAGGCCACAAATGACCCAGCTACTGGAAGAGCATCCATGAGACTTTGCCCCTGATTAGACATTGAGTGAATCCAACTGCAAGACACACCTTCATAGGGAGATAGGCCCTGTTATTTCCACAGTTGTTCATAAACAACTCCTTGTTTATTAGAAAAAAAAAAAAAAGATACAAATTAAGTCTTTGAAGTATGGCACCTCTTTGTTTCTAAGAACTGAGATGAATGCTGAACTGTGGATTCATTCTCCAATACCCATCCTTCTTTAAAAGAAAAAATTAAAGTAAACGTATTGAGCCAAGTTCTTTATATGTTTGCATAGTGTTCAAAGTATCTCAGAGGATAAAAGGAATAAGATGTTATTCATCCAAAAAGCAAAACAGTGAAAAACTGCAATGTGCTTCTGCATAGAGACAGCAGGGGTTGCTTCAGCTGATTACCTTTGATATTAAATACCACATTTGGCACAAAGCTGATAAGAATGTTACAGAAAGCTAGTTCAAAGAATGCTAAAGCTACTGCTTTGAGAAGCAAAATGTCAGCAATATTACTTTTGTTAAAACTGAAAAACATGTTTAGTATAATTGCCAACTACTCCAAACCCAGAATTCTTTGTGTATGGAAAGTGTATTTTCATTTTCAAAAGGAGTTAGAGTAACTAACACTACTGCAAAATCCCAGTTATTGATTTTATTGCTTTATATTCAAGGCCTGAATAAAATTCAAGCCCCAATTCTTTAAGGTATTTTGCAAGCATGTGATAAGAGTCAGTTTCTGTCTTCAAAGAGCCCACAGGCAGACGAGATGAACAAATGGTAGAAAAACAAAAGCACTGCCTTTTCTGTTAAAGCCAAAGAACCAAGAGATTGAATGGCTTACCCATAATTGTATCCCTGGCAGATCTCTGTTTTTAACTAAGATTTCTATTGTCCTCATTCAGGAGCAGTGAAGAACTGTAAACTAAGTTTGCGTAAGGACTCCATGAGAGCCTTGATTGTGAAAATCCTTTCAGCCTGTTCCAAAGATTTATCGTAATGGGGAAATTAAGATAACATAACTGCAATTAATTCCACTGGATTTACTTTTGATGGTTCAGTGATCTATCCTTTGTAAGTTAAAGGAGCTGGACCTACGAATTTGATGTATTCTATACTGAAATTATTCAAGTTATTCAATAGTTATTCAATAATTATGTCAAATTATTGAAAGTAATACACTAGTTGGTTGTTTTGGAAGACAGTTCCATACCAGTGATTTCTTAAAACTGGTTATTGGTAGTCAGGTCATGTTTATGTTCAATTTTAATGGAAGAAATTTTCTTCATAAAGAAGCATGTCAAATTATTTTAAGTTTTCCAAGCCTGTGTACTCAGTAACTTAGAAAGTTTATCCAGTAACCTATTTCTGCATAATAGGTTGCAAAATCTGTAGGTCATGATGATGCTTTAAATGTGATTGCCAAAGAGGTTACATCAGGATTTAAAAGTAATAGTTGTTATAACAACAACAGGTAGCAGCTATATAAACTGTGATATAGTGAGTTAAATATAGTAGCTATGTATAATTGTATTTAAACACATACACCAATCTCCATAGTTCGTGATCACCTTCTGGTGTTGCTGTTTTACTTTCTTTTATTTCAGGATATTAGCAGAGGGTGGAACTGTTGATACAGTCTGATGTAGATTGCACCTGCAGTATCAGAGAGATAAGGCACTAAAGCTCCCACACTCAGGAAACCAAATTCATCCCCAAAATGCAGGGGTTTTTTACGTCAGAATGAGCTGCTCAAGGTCTGTCAACCCCTTCGGCTCCCTCTGTAGTGAGTCCCCAGAGAATGTGAACTGCCGTATCCTAGTCTGTGTTTTCAAAACTAAAGCCAAAATGCCTAAATGGCCACTTTGTATTCCAGAGAAAACTGTTCAGCAAACAGACTGCTCTGGCTTAAGGGAATTCTCCTCCAATCCATGAAAAGATTATTAAGAGGAGATGCTTTTTTTTCTCCATAGTCTCTCAGAAAAGACGGCCAAACACTACGCAAGATTTAGAAGCAAAGCAGTCAGCACTCAGTATAGATTGCATTTAAAGTGTGATAATACTCTTAACAATATATGATGCTGAAAAGGACTTGGGATTTACTTAAGACTTTACACTGAATGTCAAAACCCAGTTCTGTGTGGAGGACAAAAGCAAAAGTACATAATACATGTAAGACTTGCAACACTAGCTCGTGTTGCAGCATTAATAGCACCTGTTCTGAAGGAATACCTTCAGTTCTCATGTTTGGATTTCCACAGAAATGCTGAGAGTTTGAAAGGGTTGCCAAATGACTATGCGTGAGGGATGTGTAAGCTCACTTAGTTTAATTTGTCAAAGAGAACATTAAGATGCAGTCTTAAGCATCAAGTAGTTTGTGGCTCCTTTACATTGGATACATGGGAGCTCAGACTAGTATATGCCTTAAGAAGGTTTAGGAATTATTTATACAGATAATTCAATATCCAGAATTCTAGACTACAGGTTTTGAGGTTTTTTAATATTGCTTCTGGTCACATGAAATATTTTTTTTCACCTTCGTTCTGTTTCCCAGCACACATAAGAGCGTCTGCCTGTGACTGGTGGGGAACACCTAAATTGGAAGTGTCAAAAAGATTAAAAGGAACACTAGGGAAACCATGCTCAAGTCAGGAGCTGTTTTGGCATTAAGAGAATGCATATTTCCTTTTGATCTGTTTTGTGCATTTTTTAATAGAAGATGATTGAGCAGATCACTGCCAGATTCTAGAGCTGTTCATAAGTAAGATATTACACCTTTGATAGCTTACTTCAAAACCTGGTATCTCTTCTTGCCAAACCTGTATCAGAGAAATGGATAGCATTCAGAAGCTAACTTTTTACATTGAGTTGCAAGCCACTCCCCTGAACAAAAACTGACTCACAACTACATTGTCAGGGTGAGGCCATATGTGAAAAATCAGAGGTCTATTTTGAAATAAATAAGTACCAGTAATGGGTGCAGAAACCACAGTGTATAGAAACTACTCTATCATTTGGTATTCCTAGAGCGACTCCTTTTGTAGGCAGTGAGGAGCTCGCCCACACAGTCAGCGGAGGGCTGTACAGCTGCCCAAGTAGCAGTGCCTGCGTGGAATACCCTGGCCCCACTGGCTCAGTGCTGCAACCTGCAGTGGCTGTGCTTCCTCTTACAGAGCCTCCACATGATGTTTGTTATCTGTGACTGAATCCCAGCCATGGTGCGCTAATTAGCCAATGATGGTCCTCCAGTGCTAATCGAGAGCCCCAAGGAACCCAAACCGCAAGTCTTGCAGAAGTGACACAGCACCCATAGAAGAGCCATGCCTTCCCAGCTCGGACGAAAGACCTTAGGACATCTCAAATGTCTTTAAGCACCAGGAACTGAACAGAACCAGGCTACCTGCTGAATAGAAAGCCGTGATCTGTGCAGGTCTGCTCCTGTGCCTGTGGCAGCCAAGGTCTGGTTGCCTGTGGGACAGATCAATACAAGTTCATCACCTTTACCACTCTGCTAAGATTCAGTGCAAACCCATGAGAAATTAGTTCACATTATAGTTCTTAAACATCTGTCAAAATCCGCAGGGAATTGCTGAAAGAAAGTTTACCTGTGTCACGAGGGACTTACCAGTATGACTTTGCAGGAAAAAAGTACTCTTTGACATAGATCACAGATGTGTAAGGAGTATGTGATAGAAGTTGGGAGTTTTATTCACGTTTGTTCTCCATGTATTTGTTTTCTTCCGTAGCATTCAAAAATAAGTAAATGATTGGACAGAGAACCTCATACATAGTTACCTTGTGATTTGATTTGTAATTAACTGGAAATTGAGATTGAGGCAGTTTTTAGTAGATCAAAAATAGAGTTGTGTGTGGTACATTCCTGGCAGAACAAGAGCTAGCAACCACTGCAGAAAGCTTCCCTTCAGCATAGTTTCCATGAATCTGTTTGTGCTGGTTCTCATTAAGGAGCTTTAGAGTTGTCTTATGTGTTCTTCCAAAATGTCAAGCTTTTATTAAGGTTAGCCTGTTGAATTGCTTTTCGCAGAAAGTGTATGTTAATTTTTGTACTGCAGGGATCAGATCTGCTGTTGGGAGCAACTAGTGAAAGGAGCTGCTTAGCAAGCCCTAGAAATGACCTGAGAACATGAGGAGGAATCATGACCAAAGCCTGGACTAAGATCCAGTTCACTTTGATATGACAGCAAATCCCTGCCTCAGTTTCCCAGTTTCTAAATACTGAGGCTTACCTAGTGTCTGTGAAGTACCTGGGAGAACTGCAGAGTGGTAGGTGGCTGGGGAAAGCTGCAGTAAATAGCAGGTGTGGATTTATTGCACACGGGAGAAATCTCAGGTGGGTAGAATTACTTACCTTAGGAGCAGCTCTGCCTTTCCCACCTGATACAGGGAAATAAAAGATCACAGAACACGAGAAAAAGCAGAAGTGGGACACTGCATAGTTTAGATGAGGAGCAAGTCCTCTGCAGCTCCTGTTCAGAAGGGAGTTACTTCTTGCAAGCTGAAAGTTCAGGAAAATGTAAAAGTGATTAACCATTTTCTTTACTTTCTTTGTTCTTCAGTTTTTCTGAATAATTCATATAGAACTCCAAATGTCTTAAACTTCAGTGTGCGTGTTGCATGTTTTACTAGATAGAGTTAGTGACCTCAGGACTTTTTCACTTCATTAGTAAACACATTCAATCTAAACTGATTCTTATCTGCTGTGAAACCACTTTATATATTATTGCTGTCCACAGATCCCAGGTGTCTCTCTGATACTGCCAGACTAAGGCTGAGCCTTCCAAGATGATTATTTTTTCTGGAATAATAGTAGCAAGAGATTTTATCTGTGGCATAGGAGATCTGGCACAGTGCTCTGGGTTCTGAGAAACAAGGTAAAGCACATTTTCATATAGACACTGAGTGGTTTTGCAGACCACATGGCATTCACAGATAAGGAACGAGAAAAGTATTATAGGAAGCATCATGGGGATCATTTCTCTTTTATGTCTTCAGAAACTTTCATTATTACAAATCCTTCATGTCAGTCTTCTCATCAAAGACTAACTGAATGTACTTTGCCAGAAAGGAGTAGTTTCCATTTTTCTTTGCCGTCTCCGGCCTGATTACATTGTTCTGAGATTTACTGTGTCTGTTCTCACATGAAAGAACTTTCCTCTTTGTCAGAACATTAATTTCCTAAGTTTTTTTTTTTCATTTTATTTCTTAAATATGAAGTTGTACTATATCTCAACAGATCTAATAGGACCAGGGTTTCTTTTTCCCTCTGATGTTCCCTGACACTCCTGGCCCCTGTAGCAGGCCTTAAAAAGCATCTGAACTCTCTGCAAGTTATTCTAACCCTCATACAGTCTTCCTTTGAATTCATCCATGGCTGTGGCCCACAGCGCCATGAAATTCTCACCAAACCTCAAGGCTGAATGTGCTGTCACCTCTCTGTTTTCTGTTGCGTGCACAGGCTCCCCGTCAGCCAGGTCATAAGGCTCAATGGGAAGCTCGATGTGCACACCCTACATAGACAGAACCTGCAAGGGAGCAGAAGAAGCCCAAAACCACAGAAATATGTTAGAAATATTTCTTAGTTTCTCTGACTCCCCAAGAGAAGTTTTCCTGCTGTCTCTCATCTACATGTTTCTGGACGGAACAACATCACAAGCGTGGTTATTTGTTCTTTTATCCAGTCTATATTAATCCAGTTCTACCCCTCTCATCTCACTTTGCCCTCCTAAGACACTTAAATGGCTATAAAATATAAAAGCAGAAAATGTATCAGGGGGAAAAAAAAGGTCTTTTTGCCACTGAACATGACCACCTACTGTGATTGTTTTGATATTTTGTTCTTTTCTGGTATGTTTGCTCTTCTATTGCATCTATTAGTGGCACCATTAGTGGCCGTTTCTATATTTTCTGATAGAAAATGGACTTCGACTATTTAATGCCAGCATGTTCTGATTGTAATTAAAGATTTTTTTTTTAATTTTACTACTACTTGAAGTGCTAAGTGTTATTAATAACCTAGAAAAATGCTCACAGTCTGGTACATCTCTGATGCAATGCCCTGACAGGCATAGTCAAATGGTTTTAATATTGATAGGATTTTTAAGTGTGTAATGTAATGCTTCTCTTCTACCATATGATAAAAAGAAATCTTGGGTCAACAGAAGTCAGCACCCCTCATTCAGAAGTCTCAAGTGGTAGCTTTTGCTTTCATAAAAAATTGATTATTCTAAGGCATCTAGGTTTGTTTAGAAGTATCAGGAATGAGCATACTTGACAACTTCTAAATAGTGGGATAGCTGTGAAGTACTGAGAGAATAAGCTGGTTTTGAGTTGTCTTTTAAAAAAAAAAAAGTCCCCTTTTCAGACAGGAAAAAATCACGTTTCAGTTTTTAACCTCCACACAGCAGTGGGAGATGCCCAGGCTGTAGTGACCAGATCCCAGCACTCCCCAGGAACCCCCTTGCTGACCCTGCCGGGCTCAGCAGCAGCAGTAACACTGTGCAAAGAGAACTGCAGTGGTTTGGGGTGGGGTTCTTTTTTTAATTACCAAGGTTTTAATAACCTCTATCTACAGCTGCAGAATGCTTCTTCAGTAATTAACATGCAGAAGGCTGGGTGGATTTTATTTGTTTAATTCCTGAATTTCATTTTTTACCTGTGGGATTTTGAATCTTAAAGTAGTCTTTAAAGGTTGATGTAAAACTGCCCCCTTCAGGGGCAGCCAGTATTTGGAGAGCTGAAACTTTGGACAGAACTAATTAATAAAATAAAGTAGGGATTTTAGATAGTGTAATAAGTTAGGAAATAAGAATGGAGCTTTCTTATAAACCGTAACTCAACTTGGCTCTATAAGCAGTTTTCATGTGAAAGTTAATGAAAATGTTTGTTGTGTATTCCGAGTATGTGCAGTAACTATGCATGCTCATGTCTACTTTGCAATTATTATGCCCTTTGAAATAACATATTTTAGGGAACTGAAGAAATAAAAAACAAAGGCCCCTTGCAGCAGGGTCCATATATTGGTTTGTGGAGATACAGTTGTTCAGAATCAAATGGTCTGTTCTAGTTTATGTAATTTATTTTGTACCTGAAGTATTAAGATGTAGGGGAAGAAAAATTCTTAGTCTTTCTGTAACTGAGGATTAGAAAACTTTTGTTCTTTTTTTGGTTCTTTTTTTAATGTCTGAGGCCAAAATAAATGAACAGCAGGAAGCTTTTCCCCACCACACTGCAGTGTCGATTTTCAGTGTGGAGGAGTACAGTCCAAGAACCCATTCCAATATGCCTTATTTCAGTAGGAATTGTTAGAGAGATTTAGAGGGTTAGGATAAGATGCGAGATTACAATCTGCATAGCACAAAGAAGATGCTTTGTGTGTCTCAGGTTTATTTTAATTATGAAAGTTGAGATGTTTTTCTGAAGTGAAATGTTAGGTCAGAAGTGACTGGTGGCCCTCCTCTCGTCTTCTGTGCTTCCCTCCGTCTTCTGCTTTCATCCACTCTCCAAGTTTTGATACGGCACTGAAGCAAACCCTAGTAAGAAAGGTTATAGACAGTTGCTCAAACTGAACTGCAGAGTCCTGAAATTATTGTATTTTTTTTTTTCTTTTTCTCAATTACCATACGTCTCCTGGCTTACTTGAATTTAAAATGCTTTCTGGAAAAGCCTGTCGATCTCCATAATTATATAGGGATCTGTAGGTTGACTATGGTATTAATATTGATAATGTTATTTGGGGACATTCGTCTGGATATTGGGAATTTCTCATTTAGAAGACTATGGACCCTTCTTACAAAACTAGTGAAGTCCAGAATAAAACTGTTCTGGGGAGTGAATTTGTTTCTTATCTTGCTGATATGCAGGTCTTCAAAGACCTCATTTAAAAAAAAAAGAAAGAAAAAACAACATATGAAAAACATGCAAGGAAGAAATGTCTCTCTTACCCTTCCAACATATTAAGTTCTCTGAGTTATAAATATAGGTACAATTGTGGAAAAAGCTTTACCAAACGTGCACCGGAACTACATTCAAAAATGAACTTGCAGATGAATCATTGTCCAGAAGTGATTTTCCTTTTGCAAAGAAAAAAGACCTTGCTTCTATTTCATCATATCAATGTTTTAAATAGAAACTCTTTGTTCAGTAGCCAGATTCTTCCTGGGAAGGTATAAAATTAATGCTTTGACATATTTGGAAGCAAATTGCTAAATGTCTATTGAGCTGTTATTTTCAGTCCCTAAAGAAACTTACTTGCTGACTTCCCTAAAGGAAATACTGATTTTTTGTAAGTAAAACTTCAGCCTTCTCTATACATTTGTATTGCTTGGCACAATTAAGCATTAAGGCGGATTTTAAAAAAATCTGAAGAGGATTAAGCAAAACCAAAAATGTAATTTTTTTTTTTTTTAAAAAAAAATCCCTCTCTTTAAAAAGTTTATGGTTCTCTATGTCCAGAGCAATTAGAAAGTACACTGTCTTGTACTTTGGTCCTACCAGGCCAAATGAGCAAAAGAACAGAAAAGTCCGTAAAGAGAAAAGGAAGTGTTAGTAATTGGGTAAGTAGCACTTATGAATTATTATGAAATAGTTTCTTTTTTTTCACAGGATGTATTTTTATCAGCTTTATCTAGGGTGTTCTTTCAGAATATTGCCAGCTTTTAGTAGTGCTGTTACTTAGTCTTCCATACAAATGAGCACATATATGATGGAGTTCCTGAGCAAAAGAGGTATTGCTGCCTATGTAAAGTTTAAAACCATGGTTTGGTTTTCAAAAGTGAATTTTATCTGCGATTAGCTCAGCTTTTGTCTTATCAACCGTAAGCTACCCTAAAGACAGCAGAATGATAAACGGCATGCAGTACAACTGATCTGTGGGTTTTCTGTGAAAACGTTCAGATTGGATAGCCACAAATGGAGACGGCCAAAATCACTAGACCTTACCCTTCTATTTCAGCACATCACGCTATGAGAATAATTTGTTCCCTATCACTTCCCTGCAGTCATCCAGTCAGAAGGAGCCTGGCAAATGCTGGTGCATGTCAGGCAGATGGATTTCACAGCTGCTTCCAAGGGCATAGAACTAACTCGGGGACAGTAAAATACACACCAATACCAGTGTGAATCCTGGAAGCAACCCAGGAAAGGTGATTTGTCTATACATAGGAATTTAGGGGACTAGCCTACAGAAAGGTGCCTAAAGGTATGAAGCTTTACCCCCAGGAAGCTTGTATGTACTTCCTTCCTTCATGGAGAGCATGCCCACGAGGGACCGCTGCAGCTTGTGTCATCCCTCCTCATCACCTTTGCAACTGGAAGAACCCACCAGAAGGATTTTGCTTATGCAGGTCCCTTTGTCTCAACTGTAAAACGATGTGGTTTCCTGCCCAAAGTCTCCTTCTGGAAAAGAGTTTGTGTTTCTTAACTGAATTGGAAATGCCATCTAGAACCAGACTCTGCTTGCAAGCTGGACTGGGACATAACACAGCTTCTGTATTAATGCCTTCAGGGCTTTAAATGACATTATGTGAAATTGCAGAGAGGTATATTGGTACGATAGTTGTGGATCATCAAACATATTTGATTTTCAGTAGCCCCCTGAGGCGGTAACTGGAGCTTCAGTGTGCGAAACACACAGTCCCATTGCTGCCTGCATGTGGGGAGAGCCCGCAGGAGCTGCCCGCAGGTAGGAAGAGGCAAGAGCAGGTACAGCCACAAGCAGCAACCATCACCATGTGGCTTTATTCCATTGCACAGTTCAAAGGAAAAGAAATTATCAGTAACCCCATAAGCTGGTTTAATTAGTTATGTGAAAACTGATAAAAGCCTATCAGGAGAAAGACAGGAAAGGCAGAGGGCCTGCTGTGGGCACACTGCAGTTAAACCTAGCACATCTTGGGCCAGTATGGCCTCCGGGCACCTGGAGTTGCTGTCTTACCCCAGTCTCTGCCCAGTCAAGAAGGTGTGAGGTGTCCTCAGGCTCTTGGGTGAGTCACTTAACGTGTCCTCGCCCCTGTGGTGTATTCACCATAGCGAACCCAACTGGAGGAGCAAGCGCAGGGTGGTGGTCTCAGAGGCAGTGAACTGATCAAAATTAACCTTGGTGCTGGTGTGGCTGAGTCTAGGCAAATAACTACCAGAGCATAAATTCACCCCCACTGCTTAGCTTCTCTCTTAACTTAAGCCATCCCAAATGAGAGCCCCGTCCCATGGGCTCGGGTAAACACCATCGAGGTTAGGGATGGAGCTCCAGGTTCAGACTGGACACAACCTCATATGGACACAACCTCAGCTCTGATTGTGTTTAGGTTTCCATCTCAGTGAGTATAACCCATAACCAGATAGCAAAGCAGAATGCAGTAAGCAAGCAAGCGTGTGCAGAGTCTTTCCCAAGGAGCAACTCTCTGCCAAAGTAAATTACCATCAGTTGTCATTTAAATGAGAATCAGCTTCACTGATTACTTTTTGCATACTTCCTCAGAATAAAGCCAGATGTTCCTCAGCCCGTGTTATAAACCTGCAATTCACATTTAAAGGCAGGCAGAAAAATTCTCACAAGAAAAGGGATATTGAGTCTTGTTAGTGAATTGGTTTGTCTAAAAAAATATATCTGCTAATGGTGATGGTAGTACATTTCTGAATCAGAAAACATTTCCCAAGCCATTAGACGCAGCAATATGTAAATCACTGTTGCAGTGACACTAATATTACCCCGGTATGCGTCAAGCTTTTGTCGTTGCTTTTAAAAAGTTAGAATAATTTCTCCTCAAGAAAATTGCTCTGAATCACTGCTGAGGTTTGAGTGAGTGTTTTAATAGAATGATTTTCTGGGTTTAATTATTTTCATTTTACTTGCTTACTACCTTTACATTTCTTGTCATGGCGTGTTTTCAGTCTGCAGCCAGGAATCCAGCTTACAGTGATATATTACACTTTAGAAGGAAGCAAGTCACTCTAAGTCATCTGAGAAATTCTTTTGGTTATCCAGTCCGTTTGAAACTGTCAGGACATCTCCTTTTCCTCTCAGCTTATAAGACGTGAAACATTATCATCCCCGCCTATATATGTGTTGCTTCCTGCATAAGGAATATTTATAGCATTTCTGACCTTTGAATGAACTTTTACAAATCAATAACAGCAAAGTGGAAGAAAGATCAGCAGCAGTTTTCCTCTTCTCTGAGTGTAGCCAGACAGGGTAGACTTGGAATGTCTAAAATGCGTGAGGAACTATATAATATATTTATGCAGTATTTTTGCAGGAAATGTGCAGATTTCTTCAGCGTTATCATGTAGCTCCTACCTGAAGGATATATTGGCCAGGGCCAATGGTATTATTAATGGAATTTTTAAGTTGTTGCGTATCAACTTTTACATGGCAGAACTACTACCAGAGGCCTTGAGAGCCAGTGCTGACAACTACTTTTCTTGACTATATTTTGCCACAGGGAAAGTGTAAGTGGATTAGAAACCATTCTTGTTAATGATTTACTGCAGCTGAAACACCATTAATTTCCACTTCAGATGGCAGAAATAAAATTGACAGAATCGCCCCTAGATGTGTGAGCACAAGCAGCCATATGGGATGGTTCAAGGCAAGGTTTGCCAGTTCAGAATCATTATCCTTATGACCCTACAACTGAAATATTATAAAGGATCTTTCCTGATTCCTCAGATTTCCAAAGCTCCTTCCGAAATCAATGTGTTCCCATAATGAATTTGACATCTCAGTGCTGTTTGCTGCCTCCAAATACGGAGGAAGAAAACGGACTTCAACATTTCCCTTCATTTCACTGCATAAAAGTGAAGTTCCTAACTTAAGTTCTTTCCTTCTTGAGAGGCAGCACCTCTTGCACTCTCTTTTGCCTACGGAGAGATCCTGGCCAACTAGTTCAGATGACAACTGTAAATTAGAAGCCTAAATTCCGGATGCACTGAGTTAAGTGAGATGAATCCTATTATTAAGGGTGACAGTAATAGATTTCACATAGTGAGAGATCTTCTACCTTGTAATTAGAGTGAATTTTTTCAGAACTGCCCCTCTTGCCTTTCCACAGAGGTAGCAAAGCAGGGTCTTGCTCTTTGCTGGAGTCTTCTAGTTCTGCTGTAAAACATAGGGCTTCTCTTTGCAAACACACTGTTGTTACTCGGAAAATCACTCTCATAATAACTCCATTTTTCTCCAGTATTTTCCTTATTGACTGATTGGAGAGACAGTGATAGCTATACAAACCTGCACAAATATAAAGAACCTTTAGATAGCATCTCAAAAGAGTTGTTTTCATAAGTTTCTTTTTCTGTGTCCATGTGGTCTGAAGATTGTGTCTACTTGTTCAGCCAGCATTATAAATATGTCTAAAAATACAGGGAAAATAAAACAAATTTGCTGAAGTTTGACAACTTCTGTTTGATCAAGTATTGTTTGGTTAAAAGTATTTCAAAAGTCAGGAAATTAAGATCTTTTTGTGGATGCTATCATACTTATTATTGTTAGGTTTCTGAAGAAGAACAAAGGAAAAGACTTTTCCACACAAGTTCAACAATTGTTAGTGTCAACTTTTAATTTCCTTGTTTTTTCCTAGTTTATAAACAACCTTAATATAGAATTGTTTTGCCTGAGAATAAATGATGTGTTTATTCAAATTCTTAGTTTTGGAATATTAAAGAATTAGTTACTGCCACTCTCCACATACCTATTTCCCTCTTTTTGCTTCTTTTTTTTTCTTTCAAGGACCGATATACTGTGTGCCATGTGCATCTTCATTCATCTTAAATGTAAAGCTTGTTATTTCACTGTTCTCCAGAATTTGCATTCCAGCTTTCAGCAATATCTAACCAAATGAAGTTTGTTCTCTCTTAGTCTTCTTCCTAACACATTTTAAATACTCTGAAAAATTCTATAAAGCAGCAGAAAAGCTGAAGTCCTGATGTTATGCATAAATCAGATCAAAGTACTGTATTGGCTTCTGTCCCTTCTGTCTCTAGCATAAAAAATAATGCATTTTGATTGAGACAGAATAACAAAATCACCCTTTTGTTTAACCACCTCAGTAGACAGAAGACATTAATATTAATGTTTCTGATGAAATTCTGGTTTAACGGTTCAGTAAGGCTAGTGTTTTGGCTCCTGCAAGAAGCTAGAAGGAGTTCATCTGGCAATAGCACATGGATTTGAATGGGCAATAAGGTTACATGGACAGCAGATCCAGCCGCTTTGGGACCAGCTCAAAACTAAGCTGATGGCAGAGCTGGGTGATGACTGTGGTGTTTCAGCTTCTCCTGATTTAACCGGTTCACTGACAGCTGTCAGTGTGGATATAGGCCACATATGGATTCCACCACCAGCAGCAATATTGTCTGCTCATCGTTTCTGCAAAACTTGATGATAACTGGAACTGCTCATTGTTTGTGCTGATCTAAGGCAGGCAGATGTCCATAAGGGCTGCCTCAGTCTGGTTTGTGGTGTTTATGTCAGTTTTTAAAAGCAGTAGATAATTTGTGTTTGAGGAAAGGTACATGTTGTCTCTTACAGTCTGACTTAACCTATGGTTTTGCCTTGGATCTGTCGCAGCTCCTCCATCAGTCTGGTCTGTGTGGTTTCCTGCCTTCACTGCCACAGTGTTTGGGAGGCAAAATCTATGACTTTGATTCCTCAGCCCTTGCAGACAAGGCTCAGCTGCTTCTTTTCTCAAAAACGTCTGCCCACCCCCAGATATCAAACACCTTGACTGAACCCATAGTCAGTACCAGGATTTGGGCCAGAAACTGAAGCTGATTTAATGTCAAAATAGAACAGGATCTCCAAGCTGTGCACAGGCAGCTTCTCCCAGGTCTCCCAAGTGTGGCAGCATGGGCTGTTCTCCCTAACAATGGGTGATTTTGCTTGGTGATTTCAGAGAATGATGAGGAGCAGGAGGCTCTGCTATCACTAGACAAGCCCGGCTGGTATTCCCAAGGTAATGCTATCCAGCTTTATGAACTGCTGAAGAAGATGACTGGCAAGTTGGATCCCAAGGTATGTTACAAGTGAGAGAAAATCTATTTAAAAATATCCTTTTTCAGTCCAAAATTCACCAGACAAGCTTTCATTAAAGTTACAGAAGTGATTGGTCACGAATTTTTGTTCTGGATACAGTTGCTATTGTCTTACAGACTGCAGTCCAGAACTGGAAGTAGCATATTAGTCTTCTTCTCAGTAGAATATGTAAATTTTCTAGGTATTTTATTCTGTGTGCATGGTCATGCATTTCAGCAGCTCTAGGGGCAATCAGAGTGTAATCAGCAAATAAAGAATCTCTCTGATGAAACTAAGAAAGAAGTAGATTAAAATCTGGTATCAGTGAAAACTAGGATCATATTATTTTAATTACAGATCTGGATGAGTGAAAATGCCATTGAAGATGGTGGGACCACATTTTCCCTAGTGGGTAAACTACTCCCTGGGCAGAGTTCTGTGTCACCAAGAGATGCTCCATGTTCTCCCTTCTTTCCAAAGTTGTCCAAAATTCATTCCCACTGTAAAGTGTATTTTCTTGGTGGCATCCTGGGGTGCAGTAGAAGGGGTGTGGCTAGTAGGTTGAGAGAGGTTCTCCTCCCCTTCCACTCTGCCCTGGTGGGACCACGTCTGGAATATGTTGTCCGATTCTGGGGCCCTCAGTTCAAGAAGGACAGGAAACTGCTTGAGAGAGTCCAGCGCAGAGCCACAAAGATGATGGAGTGGAACATCTCCCTTATGAGGAAAGGCTGAAGGAGCTGGGTCTCTTTACCTTGGAGGAGGCTGAGGGGTGACCTCATAAATGTTTATAAATATGTAAAATGTGAATGTCAGGAGGATGGAGCCAGGCTCTTCTCAGTGATGTCCCATGATAGGACAAGGGGCAACAGGTGCAAGCTGGAGCGTAGGAGGTTCCACGTAAACGTAAGGAAAAACTTTTTCCCTGTGAGGGTGACAGAGCGCTGGCACAGGCTGCCCAGGGAGGTTGTGGAGTCTCCTTCTCTGGAGACATTCAAAACCCTCCTAGACATGTTCCTTTGTGACCTACTGTAGGTGATCCTGCTCTGGCAGGGGGGCTGGACTAGATGATCTTTTGAGGTCCCTTCCAACTCCTGACATTCTGTGATTCCTGGCAGTCTATTTCTCTCAGCCAAAAATCTCAGTGGTGTCCCCTGTACCAGTCCCAGCTGGGCATTGAAGTTCAATGCCCCTGGCAGGTGAGGGTGAGGAGGATGTGTAGAGCCACCGTTTTCCTTATGGAGCTGTTTGAAGATAAAACCCCGAACTGTGACATTAATAAGATCTGAGTGTGTTGTGACCAACTGTAAACACAGAGGAATTTTTATTAGGTTGTTTTAAAGCTCTTTTTCTCTCTGTGAAATACAGCTTGATTGTGTATTCCTCATATACAATGAACTTCTAATTTGCTGCTTCCCTTGTAGGTTGTTTATTTTGGTGACAGCATGCACTCAGATATTTTCCCAGCTCATCACTATAGCAACTGGGAAACTGTCTTCATCTTAGAGGAGCTTCTAGAGGACAAAGTTACGCTGCCTGTGGAGACAGAATTTGAGCCCTTGGAGAAGAAAGGAAAATATGAGGTAAGGGTTCCTTGCAGATACTTCCTGGAACAGAATAAAGTAAGTTAGAAAAAAGCCTCCTGCCACCTGCACCAAGAATGAGCCTGCTTATCTCACCAGACTGCTGGCAACATCAGCATCCCTTGCAGATGTGTCCTCCTGGATTCACCAAGAGGGTGCCATCCTGTCCCAGCTCAGTCTTGCATGGGTGACACAGAGCCTGTACCCTGGGCTAAATCATGGATCTCAGAAAAACAGCTGCATGCCCTTTCCCTTAAAAAATCGCAGTTTTCTCCCTCTCAGTAACAAGAACCTGCCCACTGTCCTATGTAAGGAGAAATTTCATGGCCACTTACCACAAGTCCAGCACCTGTAAACAGCCAATGGTAAACAGGGAGGAATTTTTCTTAAAATGTTTTAAAGTTCTATTTCTCTGTGAAATACAGTTTACTTGTCCTTTCCGTGTATGCAAAAAACTTTTAATTTGCCACTTCCTTAGTAGTTTGTTTATTTTGGTGACAGCTGCACTCAGATAAGAGGGACTGTTTCGAAATCTGGTCCAATGCAGACTACTGATAGTTACTTCAGATAAATAATGTATTTGTCAAGTTGATCATAGCTGGGAAGAAGGGCCTTAGCACTACAGTCGTGCTTTAGTTCTCCCACAGAAAGTGGAAGGTTACTATGGTTTATCCTTCTCTCCATTGCTGAAGAACAAAGTAGATGGAGAACGGCTCTCTGATGGCTGACATGGCAGTGTTGTACCTCCAGTGTGTCCTGTGTAGGAACTGCAATGCAGCTTCACTTTCTGTTTGGAGTGTTTCTTCTTTTCTTATGTTCCTAAATTATTATTTTCTTCTAGTTTCAGAGAGAGATATATATGCTTTGCTTTGAAAATCACTTGACTTTTTTAAAAAAAATACTCTTTGTGATTAAGAAGTTAACTTACCAATAGGGAGATTTTTGTCAGGTGCTTTTATACTAGAGATGTTTTTAATCTGACTGAGAAGTGGTTTAAAAGCCCCTCTTTTTTAATGGAAAAATGAATACCTTAAATGGGACTAAAACAATATAGAAGTGGCATCTATTTCTCTACTTATTTTAAGAGATGTATCTAATATCTTCTACTAACCTGATTTCTAAATTAAGGTCAGACAAGAACATTTCAGTCACTGAAATAAAGAAATGTAATCAGTAATGTTTAGGCTTTTCCCTAGGCTGTATAAAAAAACAATTAACAAAAAAATAAACAAGCTCAAGTCTCCTATTAAAATAATCCCTGTGTTTCTCAGTAGGAAAGGGAGGTGAAAAAAGAAGTGAGTAGTAGTGCTACATAAATTAATGTAATTTGATTTAATCAATGCTATAAGAACAACTCATCCTCCGTGAATTTGTTCATTCTCTGACTGGAGGCTCTGCTGCATTGCTGCGTGGAACTTGCAGCTCTCTAAGATTTGTTGTGTTTTCCTTTTTTTCATTCAGCCATGTTCTCTTAAGCATGTTCAATGTATGCCTTTGAAGCACACATATTTAAACAGCCAGCCAGACCACATTTCTTTTCGTGGTAATACAAAAAAAAAAGTTAGCAAATGATGTCTTTCTAAGCCCTTGGTGATGATTTGGTTTTCTCTTGTTGCAATACCTCTGCTCGACTGCTCACGAGATCCATCTTCTCTATTGCCACAGTTATCAAGCAGGAAACTGAGACTTTTAGACAGATGTTAAACATTTCGGTAGTGCTGTAGTATTCTTGATAAGAGATTCAGTATCTCGGAAGGACACCACCGCTGCCACACACAACCCCTGTTCAGTTTACATCCGCTACCAGTGACAGCAAGTAAGCAAGGGAGAAATGAATTGCGTTGATTAAAGGAACCTGAACCAAGGGGGCCGTGGCAGGTCAGTGGTGTTACTTCATTACCACACTGCTCACTGGAGTCTGAACAACAGGTCACATCCATATCTCTGCAGTTGACTGGACACCGCTAACTTAACAGGACTAGTTCAAAGAGACTCCCTTTACAAGCCTATGGAAGTTTTATTTTCATTCCCCTAATCAACTTCTCCCATTAACCCTTTGTTTAAGAGGGAGGAAAAGCCAACTCAAAGGATTATGCAAAGTCAGGTGGTTTCAGAAAATTAGGCACTTGCAAATTAGATTTAGTCTTATTTTTTAGCCTTCTCATTCGTTGTTAATAAAAACAATACTCTAGTATCGCAGATTTTCCATGCCATGGTGTGTGTGCAGAGGAGGACTGATGCAATCCTCCCTTCTATCAATCTTACTTTATTTCTCTAATAATATATTGTATTTTTTCTAATTTGCAATTGCATCTTTCAGAAAGAAATTACAAAACACTGTTTTCAGTTGTTTGGTATTTCATCACTAACATGGAGAGAGGAAGAAAACAACCTCCTCTCACACAAACTGGGAGGCTAGTAATTTCCATTTTCCTTAGCAGTTTTTGTGTTTTCCCTTCAATTAAATATGTGATATAAGCCAGATACGCATAACTGTGAAATTATGGTAACATCTGCCGTTCTTTCAAGTACATGAGTCATAACCAAATGAGCAAGAGAATAGCAAAGGGAAAACTATTCATGCAATTACTCGGCTCCTAAGTGAATTTCAGCATGCAGCGGGAAAAAAAAGAATACCAAGCCTTGTGTCGAAACAAGATTCCCCCCAGATCTGGGGGTTTGTTTGTTTGGCTGGAGGCTTTGTTTCTGCCTTCTGTTCTTTAAATGTGTGATCAATTCCATCAGTGAAAACTCGAAGAAAAGCTGGACTTTGTCCCAGGATTTCGAGGCAAGCATTTACAGAGAAGCTAGTCAGCTTATAAAAACTTTGGCCTATAGGAAGGAGTGGAGCAGAAATCAAAGAAGTTATTGGCAGGTGTAGTTTATATTTTTGCAGTTAGAGGAAAAAACTAATTTTTACAGTATTGCCAGTGGCTGGTCTGATTCCCTCTGCATGACCTTAGACTAGGGCTAATTACTCTGTGCCTTTTGGCTCTGCTTGTCTCTTTTTTTTCCTGTTTAACACAAATCTAACAATATTTTCAGGAACAACCTGATGGGCTGTTATGAAGCCTGGTGAATTAAAGCCATATTGTTGTAGCAATATCCTGAAGTTAAGTGCATTTTATTTTAAAGGAAGTCTGCTTATAGTGATCCATGATGAAATGTAGCTATAATGATCACAGATCAAATGTTTTATATTTGCACATGACTTGTGGGGGGAAGGTTCTGTGCAAAAGTTAGACCAGTGGTAGGTTTGCACCCAGCATGGCTGTTATTCAGGGACATCTGGTTGTTGTGACCAGAACACTGTGCTGGTAGAAACACCTTTAAAAAATTGCCATTACACTGGCAAAACTGTATTTTGAGTATTGCTTTTTCTGGCACTAAGAGGCAGGGGAGGTGTTACTACCTTGACACAAAGCATACAGCCATCAGTACCATCCATTATATTGGATGTGAGATTCAATGTGTAAAAAAATAATTCTAGTGTCCCACACTTGGTATAAAGATGATGACACAGATGGCAAATCCTCATCTAAAAATACTAACTTACTGCATGTACAATGTTTTTCAGCTTGATTTTTCACTCCTGTCTCCGTTACATCCATCTGTCTTTCATCACTTTACCAAACATTGGAAAACTTCAGGGCTCAGCAACTTGCTTGTTTCAGTTTTAAACAGGTCATTTACAAGCTGAAAAATCAGTGTCACCCAAGAGTCCTATTAACTGACTCTGTCTGCTCTGTTAACAGGCCCCGTGTGTTTGCAGTTAATAGAGCAAAGGTGAGAGTAAGTATTCGAGGTGGATTAACTTAGTGGAAAGCCTTGGGAACTGAAGTCTAGACGTCCTCTTTGAGGCTTTGTTCCTTCAACTGAAACAATCAACGTCTGACCTGCTACTGTCTGACCAATATGCTTGAGAGCAAAACTACACACTTGGGGGGTTTGCACACAAAAGGGAGATTTGCTCAGCACTTCCTAGGACCTACTGTCCTGCTGCGAGAGCAAAACCCATGTACGGGGGTACGACAAGAGTGGCTGTCGCGCCTTCCAGAGCTCCCCATCCCGGCTGCTGAACACATATCTAGGCATGTGAGGAGCAGCAATGTTACCAAGGGACTTTTGCCTCATTTCATAGGTGTATAGACTTCATGGTATGTGATATCTCCTTTATTGCAGGCTACATCTGCTGAGTTAAAGATATCTTGTAGGCAACGGTTAGAGATGCCAGGGGGAGTGATGTCAGATGCATCCAAATGATGTGGGCAAAGTTTTGCCATCTCTTTTCAGATTTGAGCTTGGAATTTAGCATCACTACCAAAGATAAGCCAGTAGCAACATGATGGGAGGTGTCTGCCAGGTGACTTGAAGACAAATGTCATATCTAACCAGGTTGGGCTGTAAATCCAAAACGTAACTCCCTTCTCCTTAGCAAGAAAGAAACTCCCACTCTAAGAGGCAGAATTCACAAAAATATCAGTTCATTTCCTCAGATTGCAATTTTAATTGCCTGTTGGGCCAATCATACATTTCAAAAAGCAGAAGCTTTAGGTTTGTTTTTTTTCTCTCATCCATAAACAAGACCCTGTCTTTTGTGCAAATACTTGTGTGGGCCAGTAGCGGGGTGGTTATTTTCATTAATCACCTGGACAGCTGGAACAGCCTTAAGAGTTTTCTGCATGTGTCATCCAGCTGGTAAACAGATTTTAATACAGCATAGCTTTTACATTTAGTTATAACCAAAGTAAAGTCCTGAGACGTGCATGGAAAGATAAGACTTGGCCAAAAAAATAATGTAAGATGCTATCCCTGTGTGAAAGCCAAAAAAAACCACAAAAACACAGAAGAACCCAGCTCTTAAGTTAACTGCAGGTTTTGAAACAAAGATACGGGGATTTTTTTCAGCATATTTAAATCAGAAGACAGAAACTAATATCTGTATTTGTCCAGATCAGTACTTCCTTCCCACCCCCAGCTATGCTTAGAGAAAAAACTGTTGCACAGAATCACAGAAAGAATGGCTCTGTGTTTACTAACATGGTCCCTTTGGCTGGATCAACAGCTTTCTTGCGATCAAAAGCCACAGACCTCTGTCACAAATTATTCCAGCAGATTCTCAAAACCCTTAAGAAAGGGGTTAAATGCAAAACAAATTACGAAAGTTCACACATCTGGAGGGGCCGCTAGGATTTCTGTTCTTCTATACCTTGCTAGTCTGAAAAGTTACTTTGCATACAAATGACTTCAGCAGATTTTCTATGGTGTAGTTCACAGTTTTGTTTTACATTTTTTCTTCTTTCTGTAGAGGCCTCCTGGAGGTTTTTCTGGCTGCTTATGGCAATATATAAGAGGTTTCAAGATGAACTGCTAAAAAAACCTCGGTTTTCCCAATGCTGCTTTAATGCTTTCTTTAAATAATGAGTCTACATGTTGCTGTCTGAAAATATACATGAAAAAAAAATTTTCAGAATTCACTAGGCAACTGAATGGCTCTCCATGGATCCTGCATCTCTCTTCTCACTCATTTCTCAGCTCAGAAACAGATAGCATGACATAGGTGGCACAATACATTCTTCGCAGTTACTCCATCCAGCACCAGGAGGTTTTTCCTTTCTCCCAGGAGGAGGTCCAGACTGAGTTGCAGTCCGTGCCACAGCCACCCAGCTTTTCCAGCAGAGAAAGGTAGCACGTTATTCATGCTATCAAAAAGAGAAAAATGGGGAAAAGATTTAAAGGCAACTTTTTGTGTCCTAGGGCATCCACAAATTGCTTAAACAGCAGCTTAGGGACTTACAAGAAGAAGGTTGTTACTATTTTTTTTATAATATTTTAAAGTCACATTGCCTCTGAGATAAAATACAGTTTTCCCAGAAAAACAGAGAAACACTAGAGTTCCTTGAACTAACGTTTGTGGTTGGATAGAGAAAGAAGATTTCTTTTTAAAGATTACATATTTATTTATTTTTCTTCCAGGGAGATCAGCTCACAGCTCCTTATTTTGTATCTAAACAATGGGGCTCTTTCTTCATGGACAGATTGCCAGGCCTGGAAAATGCAGAAGAGACCTTAGTTCGCACGTGGTCCTGTAGATGTATTAGCACTTACAGCACTATTGCAATTCCTAGTCTTGAAGCTATAGCAGGTAAGGAAAATAGCTTTTTTGGTTTTTTACCTAAGGAACATGTAGTATTCATAGTGACTTTGTCATACTGTATATCTGATTTGGAGATTACATGTGTCTGAAATACATTGAAAAATATTCTGTTCATATCATGCAGCAGTTAATGTTAGTCACCATTAATTACTTTGACATTTATACTTCTAAGAGTTGTCTGGTACACCAGTTCAGTTTTTTGTTTGTGCCTGCAAGTATTAGATGCTTAGTTTATCTTATGTGAGAAATAGAATGCAGCGTTTCACAGATTGTAGATTAGTTCCTGAATTTTGATTCAGGACTTCCCCACTGAATTTTGCTGTGTCTACTTTCGCTGGTAAGTTGCCTTAGGAAACAAATGTATGCCAAGTTTTTTGGGTTTTTTTTTGATTTCCAGATTTCTTTGTCTCTGATCTGGCTTGTTAACCTTCCTCAATCAGTTCACTTAGCTCTTTACAGTTGAAATGGAGATGAATGAATGCAGGAGTGTAATGAAGCCAAGAATGCCTAGGACTGTGCTTCTTTCTCTCATGTTTTTCTTTTTTTTTTTTTCCTGTGTATTGCTTTTGAAACTGACACATTATGGACAGAGCTGAAACCTAAAATATTCTCCTTATGTGGAAAACAAGGGAATTGCAAGCAATGTCTTGTTCTCCAGAAATTTGACCTAATTGAGAAATCAGCTCAGGCTTTCTATGTTCTTATACCAAGGCTGTGTCAAAGGTATAATTATGGCTGATCTTCTGATTTTCTAATGCTTCTAATGCTTTCTAATGCTTCTAATGCTTATGCCTGGAGGAACGATACATAATTTTGCATGATTTGTAGCAATAGTTCTGTAGTAGTAATAGTGCGGTAACTTACAACTGCAGTACTTTGTCAATACATCATATCTAAAGGAATAAACAAATTACTAAATTAATGAGATGCTCAAGTCTATGAAGAATATAACAAGTATTTCATTTACTAGCCCCTCTGTTCAGCATCTGTTGCCTACTTCATGCATAAGACCAAGGAATAAAAAGTTGTCCCGAGAGAGCATTTCAGAGTTGCCTAGCAGTTATTTCTGCATCAGAACACATGACAGGCCTGTTCTTTGCAACTATATTCTGCACTTATATATACATTATAAGGATATCTCAAAATAGAAAACTCATATGGTGCCACAGTTTATTTATGGTTCTGGTATGTTGCAGTCTGTATTTCAGCCTAAAGGTACAAAGCCCAAATATACCAAGGGAAATTGCCAAAAGAGGGGTAACTTGTGTAAAACTTCCTTTTAATACCTTCCCTGGAGACATTCCTTGTCTTGCTTTGGAGGCGCTGACCATGGGGGAATGCGTCCATCAGCCACGCGCTGTGAAACGTTGCCTATCACCGCCTGCTCCCAAACACAGCTCCGCTTGCAGGGCTAGCAAAGGCTTTAGACCACAAACCTACCACCAAGTTTCCAGCTACAGGAGAAGGTGTGAGAACCAGAAAGGCCTATCTGTGGCCATTAGTGAGCGGCACAGCTTCCTGGCAGCAGTGGTGGAGCCCTGCAAAGTCTGCTCCTGCATAAGGAGGGACACCATGTGCCATCCCTCGCTGCACCAGACCGGTGCTGGGACAGGGGCTGATGCCTGTGAAACTTCTACCCCAGAGCTAAAGGACAGGGGAGGGATAACATTTTTAACTGGCAGCTCTGCACCTGAAAGCAGACTCTTAAGCTGAAGGTACAAGAACATCTCTGGTTTCTTGCCAAGATAGGTATTTCTTGTTTGTTTGTGCGGAAGAGCAGATGTTCATTATTATGGATGTTGAGGAATTCCTGACTTCTCTCAGAAACCTTGTCTGACTCCTGTCACAGCAAGCTGTGAGAGCCCCTGCTCTGCCAAGCCCTGAAGTTTTTGGCTACAGTTGTAAGTCAAAGCTTAGCTGCAGCTATTTGGGAATAACTAGCTAGAAGAGATTCGAACGGGTTCTGCGAGTTTGATGCGCTCTAGCTTTTCCTTTTCTATTCATCTATTTTAATTACCAGCAGAGATCTTCCATTGCCAAACTGCAAACACACAGGCCTTTCCTTCAGATCCCCTGAGCCCAAAGGTGCAACCAGGCTACCAGCATGCTGACCGTGAGAGCCCAGCTCCCGACCACCGGCTGGCACAGCCCTGGCAGTACCCGGGCAACAAGCCACCATCTCCCCAGAGGTTTGCTGCAGCCTCATGTTGAGCCGTGGACTCACCAGAGCTTCTCCATCAGCAGTGTCTCAACTGCCTTTTGTATGTCTGCATCAGCAATAGTGTCACATGCAAGCAAATATCCCAACAGCTTGCACTCTCCAATGCTTCTACATTTAGTTACAACAATTGCTGCTATGCTAACTTTAAAATTGATGCTTGTTGCCTGGATCGTAGAATCATATAATGGGTTGGAATCATAGAATGGGTTGGAAGGAACCATTAAAGGTCCAACCCCCCTGCAGCAGTAAGCAGGGACATCTTTAACCAGATCAGGTTGCTCAAAGCCCCATCCAATCTGACCTTGAATGTTTCCAGGGATGGGGCTTCTACCACCTCTCTGGGCAACCTGTTCCAGTGTTTCACTACTCTCATTGTAGAAGATTTCTTCCTTATAGCTAGTCTAAAGATAGATAGACAGGCATACACACACCATGGGAATGTTGCATTTGAGCTCACATATGGAAATTAAAAGGTGTAAGGGTCTGTCTGAAAAATGGTATTTTGCATAAAGTTTCTAATGCATCCTCCTCCAGAAAGCTTAGTATGAGCCAAGTAAAGGTGGGTACTGTTACCTGTCATACCTGTTTGTCATCTAAAGGCCCCTGACAGTGCCTTAAGAGAAATTGATATCTTCCTTGTGCATGAAAAAGGACATTTTGGTTATTGTTAAAATTGCCCAAAGGACAGAAAGGATCTATAATACCTTCTGTGTACTTTCCTCAATCTGGAGTGGAAATCAGATAGAAGTCAAATGTCTTCACTTAAGACATGATCACCCTGACATTAAGATTACATTAAAAATAATTAACAGAAGAGCAGCATTATGCTTACATCTTTGTAATATTAAGAGAAGATGAGTTAAGTGGAAAGTTTGCTAAATATATTGTAGGGTTTTTATGACCTAATTCTCCTTACCCACTTTCTGTAAGCAGGGATTTTTTTTTCTCAGTTATTGAAAAGCTGATGAGCTCATGATTATACTGACAAAGAAGAGTTAATAAAATAGTAGAAGCCAATGCCCCTACTCCTGTTCTACATGCCTTATTCACAAATCCATCTGTTTCTTCACTTTTCTGCTATTGAATCTCTCCTCATTTACAGCTCCCTTACAGATTTTGACCATTTTCAAGTACAATGATACTGTAAGCCAAATTTTCCAAAACAGGATCCATTACCGTGGGAACGTTACATTTGAGCTCACACATGGAAATTAAAAAATGTAGGGGTCTGGTGTTTTGCATAAACCACAGTTCGTAATACATTCTCCTCCACTTCAGAAAGCTTGGTATGAGGCAAGTAAAAGAGGGTACTCTTATCTATCATCATACCTTTAGAATCTGAACTTCACCTTCGAGGAGCTAGTGACCACTACTCTGTGGCCATTTGATCAAACTTCCAGAAACCCATGTCAATAATTATCTGTCCTTCATCACATTGGTATTTCAACAATAATTACAGGTCTGTCTGATTTAGAATGAAGATCAAATACAAATAATGCCTTATTTACTAAGCAAGTTTTTGTAGGAAAAAGTCACTGAAATAACTAGCCAGTGCTACAGTTTCAGATGGTATTTGATTAACAGTTCCTTGATCCCCCCAAAAAAATATGCATTTTTCAAGCTAATGCTTTTCCCTTGAATCTCATTATGATTGGTATTTTTATAAAAGTCCCACTTCAGAAAATTCCATGATGCATAACTGTGGAGTTTTAGAGCTTAGGGGGAATTTTGGTAAGTTTATTTTGTTCTTCATTGCAAAGGAAACTTTAAGAAAGTGGGCTCTAAATCCTAAAAAGGAGAACCCAGAAAAACGTTTTTTAAAATTTCGGGATTGTTAATCTGATCTCCTGAACTTGTGCCATAACCACTGAATGGCGAGGTTTATCATAGAATGAAAAATTACTGCAAGAACAGGGGACCAAGCGATGTTGCAGCTCAAGAAAGTTGCATTTCAGAGAAGAATTAGTGCAAATGTGAACGTTTTACAGAGACAGAGTTCATTTCACGCATTGGAGATTTGATAACCAAGCCTGTGTCATGCGTGAGGATAATGCATTTTTTTAAATCTTGTGTGCTATGTGAAATCTTATTATGATTTGCCCATATGGGTGCTTAAGTTTTCATGCCTTATTGTTATTTCGGTTAGCTCGTACAAGTGAATAATCTCCATTATAATTTACCAAAGCTGTCTCTTTAAAGATGCCTACATATCTGTACCCTGCCACTTTCTATGGGAGTTTGAGTCGTCAGCCTGTTTGCTGTATAAATATAATGAAAACATTGCCAGTGAACCATGGCAAAGAAGTTCGTGTTTCTGCTTAGAGTTGCAAATTATCTGTACAATGGAAAACCCAAGGCAGCTGTGACAGGGGCACCAGAACTGGAAGTGCGTGGGTTGCACATACACAGGTCTGCCCGTCACAGATCAGCTGCAGATTGCAAAACTCAAACTTACTACACTTATTTTAAAGGTGAATACCCTTGAACAATCAGCTGTTGCCATGGAAATCATGAATTTCACTAAGCATGCACTCCCTTCTATCTCCTGAACAGTATCTTTCATAATTATTGCTGAAGTGAAACAAAAAGTCCTCCGTATTTTAACACATTAGATCTACGCTTTTTCACTGACATCACATCATTCAAAGTCAAATCCAACTCCTATTAAAATTAAATTAGTCTTTCCTGTAACTAGAGTGATAATTATGCTCTCTTACTTATTCAAATAATGCAAAAATAGCATGTAATTTCCCTAAACATGTAGAAGTATCTATATGTTACTTGGTAGTAACCTTTTGTATTTAATGCTTTGCCTTACAACCATGCTTTTACTTGCAGCTTCAGTGTAAGAATGTATCTATACAATATCCTCTAAAGACTAAGTTTAGGAAAATGCTTTGAGGATTTAAACTGCTTTGGGGCTTAGCAGCTATAAATAATATTTGCTACTCTAAAAGCAAAGAAGTCGTTTTTATAATGAAATTTTTTATGCAAGAAACTTATTTTTACATTTGATGAAAAATTAGTATACATATACAATAGCAACTTTTGTGAGGTCTTCTGGTTCTGATGTTTTGATGCGAGTAAATAACAGGCAGCGAAGAAAATTGACTGGAGAGAAGATATGTGTTCTCAATGCAATGTATTAACAGCTTTTTGCTCTATGTATAAATTGAAAAGCATCAGATAATGTACATCTGATTCATCTGTTCCAGGAAACTAGTTTTGGTGTTCTTAATTTAAAAGAAAGAAAAACACAACAGACAAATACAATGCATTTATATTTTGACTGCAGAATGTAGCTGAAACCGACAATAAACTGCATTTCAACCATAACAGATTAGTATTCAGTAAATCAGAATTAGCTTGTAAAAAGCCTTCAGGACCAAGTTATTTCCCAGAAGGTCCGAGATCCCAAGTTTCCCAAATAATGTGAATATTTAGTAATAATTTTCAGTGTAAAGAGGACAGCTTGCAGCGTATTACAATTTGTTCAGCCTTTCCTTCCTCCTCCAGAAAGGTGTACTGACTTGTGCCCCTGAAGGCCGTGTCAAATCATGCAGAACCCAAAAGATTACTTCCTAGCCAATAACTGACAGAAATGTTCCTGCCATCGTTATTCTGCTCTGTGAGATGTCAAAGTACAGCCACCTCTAAAAGATTAAAGGGAGAACTCATGAGCAACTCATTAAGAAAGGGGGAACCACTCAGTCATTTCTGCTTTAAAGTTATCCTTCAACTCAGGCAGCATAATTTCATTTGCAGGCTGTAATTAAAGCTGTAATTGGGTTTTGACTAGATCACAGGCTTATGGGGTGGGTTTAGATGGTGTCTTTAAAAACGCTGGTGGTAATACAAAGTGCTTATAATTTTTGAATGTGAAAAATAGTGAAAATAGGTAGGTCACCAAGTATTGAAAATATTTCTTTGACCAGGTTGGAATTTTACATAACCTGCAACCCCAACATGTACAAGAAAAAGTTTCAGGAAGCATTTATGTACTCTGGATTGGTGCCTAACATACTCCCTCTGGATTATGATGGTAACACACACAGGCAAAACAACGTAGGCTTTGTCTTTACTGCTTAAAAAGCTTAATGTGTGCCTGTGTGTGGCTTTTTACCTTAAGGTAAGCAATGTTTGTCACACATCCAGAGGACAAAATAGGAAAAGGGAAAGAAAACATTTGTTTTAGAAGAGAGGGAAACATGACAACGTTAACCCAAGTTTGGAAAGTAAGGTTGATCTTGGTGAAAGTAAAGGGGTATGTATCATCACCGCATTGGTCTTCATATAGATCCTTCACAGTTTGAAAATGCAACTTATTTCTTTTTCTTAATCAGAAATGCCTCTCATTTGAAAAAACTGCTTGTTGTCAGGCCAACTTCTTCAACTTACCTCAGAGGCCCTTCCCACCACCCTTAGATCCAGGATGAGTCATTCGGACAGAAAATAATTAAGAGATTCCTGAAAGACTAACACCTGCTAGTAGGATTTTTTTTAGATTAAGTCTTCATCTAAATATTTAAAAATACTATAGTCCAATATTTTCTTTGGATTGGTTCCAGATCAAGCAAAGAACTACACGAGGCTATTTTCTCAAAGGATCTCCAAAAATCACCACTTAAACTGAAACAAAAATTAGATAAATTTCACTCACGTACAAATAATGACTTTTCTTTTTTAAAGAGAAAACAGCAAAACAGTTTTTAAGGCTTTCCTTCACTACAGGCTCAGATACATGTTTAGTGCACGCCTTGTGCACAGCTGTTCTGTTCAAGTGGGGGTCACCAGTCCCTCGGCCATAGGGTAGACCCAAAGCGATGTGAGTTGTTACTCCCAAGATAACTGCGGTGAAACTGCACACCACGGGCAATCGCAGCAGCCACCACGGGATGGTCTTTCCATCCCCCGGGTGCTCATCCCTCTGCACAACTCTGATAGTGAAGCTGCTTCTCCGTATCTCCCTGCAGTTTTCCACTTGCGTTTTCTGCAGTGTCACCCTCTTCCACGTTAGATACAGCAGAAGAGCAACCAATAAGGAGCCCCAATGGTGGTGAAGCTCTTCCTCAGGCCAAGCTCATGCTATGGATGTCTGTTGGCAGGATCTCCGACCAGTACACCTGTACTGGCAGAAGCTCTGTTGTAGGTACAATTAAAAGCAGCAAACTTGCACTTTCACTGAGGCTAATTTGAGTCTTTATTTGTTTCCTTCTGGATGCCCTGGCTTATGTCACTACCTACACCCAAGCTCAGAAGTTTTAGTAACTTTCTTCTATAGAGCACGCCTATACTGAGGAGTCGCTCCTTTCCCACACAACACTGCACAGATACCCTCCCTCCTCCTCCTCCTTACCTCTCTAACTTTTGACTCGCAGAGAGTGCAGACAGCAGCAGTGACTTTTACATAACTGACAGAAGGAACGCTTTCCTCATGCAGACTTCACTATTTCAGGAGCTTTGTTTTAGTACAGCAAGCATCTGGCCTCCTGTTTGGGAAAATCAGCCTTAGAAGTTTTGCTAAAAATAACTGCAATCAGATAAATCTACTTGTAACCTTGAGGTTTTTTTCTTGTTGCCTCGAGTACATTCCCTCACATTCTGAGCTCTTGCTGCAAGTGCTGCATTGACTGTTATAAAATAGAAATGGGTCAGGAGATAAAAACATCCAATATTTTTAAAAAAAAACAAACACAAAAGACCTGTTAAGGTATACCTGTAGATTGGCACGTCGGGTAGCAGATCACTTGACAGTGCAGCCAAACCAGTGAGCGTTCTTGCAGCAGTTGTGCTTACTCCACTGTTAAGAAATTATTATTAGAAATCGTTAATTAAAAAGTTAATATTTTCCTTCTTCAACAGCAGCTTTGAACTACACGGAAAGATTTATGGCAAAGCCTCTAAGCTGGTGTAAATTACTGAAATTCCTGTAAAAGCAAAAGAATTAATACTGGCTAATGATCTGCCCCTACAGTTATACCACCTGGATGCTGAGCCGTAAGATAGAGCTCAGCCTGTGTTTTCCGAGATTTGCCACAATTAAGCAGTTTAAAGATTCTTCAGGTTGAAACTTGGGTATTGCTACCGAGGTTTTTAGTTTTCCTCCCTGTGCATTTTCCTTGGTGATAATCGGGAGGATATATCTGGATTCACTTAAAAGCACAACCCTGCTGTTCACTGGGAGGTTTCTGCAGCATCTGGCTCCAGCCCTGTCGACTGGCAGGGATCAGACCTCGGAGAGGGGAGGGGAGTTCTGCTTGCTGTGGGGCTTCACGGTCGTCACGGGGATGTTGCTGTGGTGTCATGATTAAAAAATGTTGACTTTGGTTTTGTTGGTCAATACTGCAAAATGATTCCTGACATTTCTGCTGTGTGTGTTTTGGGGAAAAATCTGTTTCAGTCTTGGACTGTGCTTTTAATTGGAAAAAAAAAATGCTTTCCATGTGAAGAGCTTGTTTAAGATATGTTTAATGTATTGGTTTGTTCAAGGAAATCTCAGGAAGAAAAAAGGATTAGATTTAAGTATTGAGTTTATCAAGCAGGCCTGTGTCTGGATTAGATTATAATTGTCTTCCATTCAGTTACTCAAATATTTTCCTGATCACTCATCAAGAATATTACATTTTCCCTTCTTCTTGTGGTTTCTTTTTTCTTCCTTGTGGCTGGAACTCTAATTTTTCTTCTGATAAAAGCTTGTGGCTTTCATTTAGTTTGCTTACACTAACTGAACAGCACACAGACACTGAGATGTTGTCAGCTTAATAACTATGAAATAAATCCATCCGTAACATGCATGGATATGGGTATACACAGGAATCGGAGCAGAAAGTTGTAATTAATGTCACTTAATACCTGGATCTGGAACACAGCAGCTGGAACACAGTAACTGACTGTGGTTACTATTCAGACATCGTCACCACTGTTTTATCTACACCAGGGCTGCTGGAGCCCAGCAAGCGAGATGGGGCAGGGCACGAGTTCTGCTTCTGAGCCCCGGCCAAGGCATATGGGAAATGCGTGAGGGCTGCCCAGGCCTTTGGGAAACACTAGTACCCCTCTGTGGTCACTGCAAAAGAAACCAGTTTTCATCATGCACTTGCACTCAGGCTCTGGTGTGGGATCAAGAAGGAAGCAGGACAGAAATTCATCTAGTAACTGGCACTTCTGTAGATCTAGAAAGAGACGCAGGCTTTGAGACCCACAATGCCTGACCTCTAGGAGTCTTTGGCTCTAAAAATGAATATCCTGTTTGTCTCGGCAACAAAATGAGCCTGTATGGATTTATCTAAGTATGACAGAAAAACTCTAGTATTGTGGTCCTCAAGCAGTTGGGTAAAGCCAGCTACTTCACAGATTCACAGAATGTCAGGAGTTGGAAGGGACCTCGAAAGATCATCCAGTCCAACCCCCCTGCCAGAGCAGGATCACTTGCAGTAGGTCACACAGGAACGCATCCAGGCGGGTTTTGAATGTCTCCAGAGAAGGAGACTCCACAACCTCCCTGGGCAGCCTGTGCCAGTGCTCTGTCACCCTCACAGTGAAAAAGGTTTTCCTAATGTTTTTGTGGAACCTCCAGTGTTCCAGCTTGTACCCATTGCCCCTTGTCCTGTCACTGGACATCACTGAAAAGAGCCTGGCTCCGTCCTCCTGACACTCCCCCTTGACGTATTTATAAACATTTATGAGATCTTCATTCTTCCAGCCTCAAGCTCTTTAGTTTGTTCAGAATTTATTGTCTTCCTTTTTTTTTTCTGTAGATAGTGACAATATTGGTTGAGTTTTATGCTGAATTCATTCTCAGTGTAGGTTAGGACTGATTAGAGCCTTATTGTCAAATTATATCTCAGAGAGAACTCAGTGTCTGCATCCTGCCCAATTTATGACTCTATCAGGGTTAGATGAGAAGTGGGTGCCAAGATGCAAAGGTCTGCTATGGCAACAGCAATTAGGAGCATGCACAGTAGCAAAACCTAGAGAATTTTACTGGAAAAATCTGTAGGAGAACAATCATCTTGGAAATAAGCAACTCTTCTTTTCCTGAGACTGGCTTTATTATCAAATACAGTATCTTACTTTTTGCATGCTTTTGCATCAAGCTGTGGCCTGTGTAAGCATTTCATTTAGTGAAACGGAGCTGCTCATTTCTTCTCTGGCAAGGTATGAAATGAATTGCTGCTATGCCCAGGAGGCAGACTCCAGACCCGTGTCGTTGTTCTTTGTTGATCAGTCAGTATTGCTGGGCCTAGTGGTACCCTTGCCATTTACATCAGAAGTTGGACTGAGCTTTGGTGACAATTCTTGTGATGCTTTTGCAATCCAGGGCAGCTGCCATTGATTTTAAGTTGCACGGTTTTCAAAGACCTTTGTTTAAATGGACTTACAGCAGTCTTCATCTATGACATCTTACGGATTTTCATTTTTTTATAAATTTTGCATTCCCTCAGTCAAAAAATCTTCATTTTTCTTTGCCTATATACCTGCCCTTCTTCCTCAATGTATATTTCAATAACCACTAAGATTTCATGTATATCTTCCTGGATCCAGAGTTTTCTCATAAACATTTCACATAAATAAAACAATAATTGTAAAATGCTGCACATCAGGCAAAGCAGATGCTGCAAATGCAGTCACTGATGAAAACAAAAACCTAGAAGTTTCTTCCTGTTTGTTATACGTAAAATCCGCTTCATGACTGAAGAATAGTATCTGCTTCATGCAGCTTTCTTTCAGTGATGCCTTAGGAATATTTTTAAATATGGATACCTTCTGATAATCTTTAAGTCAGCTTGCTCAGTCAAGAGCAATATTTAAATGCATAGGTTGGTGTTTGACTATGTAAAATAGTAATTATTCTCTTTTGGAGTCTTGTGCATTGTGTGCAGAATGGATTTGGTGTTTAAGCTGATTGTGTAAAGCTAATTTACCAGGAAATCTCACCAAAATTCCCATTTTGATCCTACCAGTGCTTTCCTTCAGCATAAGCGAGTCTTCAGTAATTCTGCCCCATTTGTGCTGCTCTTTGGTTATTCTACTCTTGGGAGACTTCAGACAGCTAGACTAAAAAGCTAGTGAAAGCTTTTGTATAAAAGTAACTATGGCTTTTGGTTTTTATAGCTCATAAAGATATTCAGAAATTTTTGCTTTCTTTATGTCTTATTATTTGTTATTTTGGAAACCTTGGTTTTAAACTGAGCTGTCGTAAATAGGCTCAGCAGCCAGTAAATCCGTTGGGCCCTCCGCAGCCTAGAAAAACATCTGCCTGTTCTGCCGTGCTCAGAACAGGCTCCAGAGATTCCCCTGGCTCAGGCAAAATGAGAAAATGTACTTCTTTGACAAGATGAAGTAACCTACTTCATACAGCGTAATTCGCTTCCAATCAAGTCTCCTCCCATTCCTACTTTATCCTAGCCTCTATCTCATTTTGCAGCGGGATCTAAATACTCATTCACTTGCATTACTTATGTTTAATACGATCTTAAAGCTGCAGACCTGGATGCTGTCCTGGTGCCTGCGTATGAGTTGTTTGTGAGACAGAGACCTGAACTTCCTGTTATTTGTGACAGAACTGCTAAGATTGCATTTTTCTGTTTCACAAAAGCTGCTGATTAAAAAAAAAAAAAAGTATGATGTATAGTGACCAGGTATCATCACCCCAAATGTACTCCAAACTAATAATAAAAAAAAATTTAATCATTTACTGTTCAGATAGGCTGAGTAATAGTGTTTATATTTTGCTTTGGTTCTACATAGACAACTTGGAAAGGGAATAGCTCTTTTTTGTTAGGTTTTCTTTCTCATTTATTGGAAGAGTAATTATTTTCTGAATAAAGTTTTATTTGTATGCATTTTTTTAATTTGCTTTCTTGAACTTTGAATAAGAGGTGAGAATGGGAGGTATCAGTTTTCTGACTGGTGGGCAGGTCATTGCTGACAGCAAATACCTTTTTCTTAAAAACTACAGAAAAGAAAGCTTTGACTGTTCAGAACTATTATAATGTATTCAGTGCTCTTCACAGACTGGAAGTAATGAGTACGCCAAGTTACAAGTGCAGATTTCTAAGAATGGTTGGTACAAAATTATGTTGTTAACACTGGGTTGCAAGGTCTAAGAAAGGGTGCCTTTGGGGAATCCTGCTATAATAGACATTAAAAAAAAAAAGAAACAGACTTCTTTGTTTTAAACATAGCCCTCTTGTGAGTAGATTGCTGAGATAAAAGAGAAAGGTGACAAACTGAAGAATGAACTCTAGTGTTCTAGTAGGAAAATTCCACCTAGGCTCAATGAAGGTTTTTACTTAGTTTTTAAGCCTTAGTTAAATCATTTTCTATGACTAGCATTATTTCAGCAGTCAAGGAGCACAGTATCCTTTACTGCAGTTATGTGAACTCTGAAAGTCAATCCCTTGGACAGCTGAAGACGTCAAATAAATATGTAATCATGCAATCTGATTGAGTTCTAATGCTTGTGAGCAGATAGCTCAAGGGCTTAAGT
This sequence comes from Apaloderma vittatum, assembly GCF_000703405.1. Classification (NCBI taxonomy): domain Eukaryota; kingdom Metazoa; phylum Chordata; class Aves; order Trogoniformes; family Trogonidae; genus Apaloderma; species Apaloderma vittatum. The sequence goes on from NW_009728315.1 coordinate 58,157, forward strand.
AGTACTGCTATTCATCACAGGCTTATTTTTTATGTGATATGGGCTGTGTTGCTAATCAGACGCGGTATGTTTCTGTCTTTCAGATTTACCACTGGATTATAGATTTCCACGATTTTCCTCAAATAGCTCAGGAACTGCTGGGTACTACCCAAGCCCTCCAAGAGAGCTGCTGCCAAATGAGGAGTCATTGACTATGAAATAGGTTGTCGGCTTTTTTCTTAAATAACCCTGTGGTCCTTACTTAAACTGCTATCAAATGCTAATTGGTGAAAATGCTGTGTGATGCTTCTTAAAATAGAATGATGGATTAAAGCAGACTCCTGTGTAGACTTGTGTTTCACTTGTTGCTCACTGGAGCAGATGAGAAATGCATCCTTCTCTCTAAACCGTCTGACCACTACCTTTCACGAAACGTTTCTTCCATGCACTGCCCAAGGCCTTCAAGAGAAATGTAATGGTAATAACTCATCCCAAGTCACATTCTGCATTTTCGAGGACATTTTAATCACTGTCCCCATGTGATGCCATTGCTACCATAAACCCCAAGAAAGATATGAACCAGACCCCGGGCCATATTTCATTAAGAGTTGTCTTGGACTGCCCAGGTTATCACCATAGATTAGTGTTTTGCAGGCTCTGAGGAATTTATTCTCTCACTGTAACTGTTCTTGGAGATACAGAAAGACTGAGGCCCAAAGAGAAAGATACCATCATACCCAAAAAGAGACTTGAATGGGATTTAGACAACTAAATTTAGACAGAGTGTCCTGAAAGGCTTTGTCACATGCATTGTATTCCTGAAAGTGCCTAACCACTGCTCAACAGTAAGGTCCCCTACATACCTTTTCCTCCCTTAGTCCTCACTATGTCAAGAGTCAGAGTTTTTCTGCAGAAGGAGGGAAACCTGTGTACAGTTCCCTTCTCAGCTTGAGTGGATTCACACTCACATTCTCCACCTTCCTGGGAAATTCTTCCGAGAGTAGGAAGGGTATGTCATCCAGCTGTATAGAACCATCTTTGCTAAGTACAGCCTCAGCCCAGAAGAGAAGCAAGACTGAAGACAAAAACTGAATATGTGCTTTCTTATCGGCCAATTTAAGCAAACAGGCATCCTGTTCCCTGCAGCTTCAGTTCCAAAGCCCCATTCTCTAGTGCGCTGGACAGGAAGCCTTTGGTAACTAATGCAGGGTAGCACATGCAAAGAATAGGGTGAAGATACTTGTTTAGTCAGCAGTTTTAGCACACTAGGATGGTAGAATTTTGGGTAAATTTCCCTCAAAGTTTGAAGAACAATACAGAGAAACTGTTTTCTTGTTTTCAAGAACAAGAATTTCCTTTCTTAGGCCTGGACTGTTATCAGAATGAATTTATGTTAGCACTTAAGTTGTGTCCCACATCTCGTTCTATATTTTTGCAGCTTCCCCTGTTAAAATATTTTGTGTCAGAACTGGACACAAACACCATTCCACCTCATTTCAGAGATACCAGCTTTTGTCTCCATACTTTTTTCCTTCCTTTACATAGGATGTTATCTTTACATTCTTGTGGTCCAATATACTTAGAAGTAATATGCAACATTTCCACTGTAACATTAAGCATTGCTTCTTGAAAGGGAAACATAAAACAAATAAGAAAATAAATTTAGGAAAATTTTCCTTAAACAAGATGGGTGAGGAAGTAAAATTAAAGTGCCATTCTCCTCTTCATAAACTACAGGCTGAAGATATTTGACTTAAGAAGGAAACAATAAGTAATATTTGAGTTTATGATGAAATTTTTGCATTAGCATTAGTGTCTTGGGTAGGAAATCTTAGAAATCCATAGAATGGCTTAGGCTGGAAGGGACCTTAGAGATCATTTAATGCAGCCTCACTGTCATGGGCAGGGACACCTCTCAACTAGATCAGGCAACACATGGGGACCGAACGGGGATCGAACCCACGGCCTTGGTGTTACCAGCACCACACTCTAACCGACTGAGCTAACCGGCCCCCCATGATAAGGTTATGATTTGTATTAAGCAGAGAAATACCCAGATTTAAATCCTAGATCTCTCATTACAGCATCATTTGAAATTCTAACCTGAATGAAGTAATCCTCTGCCAATAATTTCTGACTAGGATATGGTCCAAACAAATACTGTGTAGGCTCACGCTTTTGTTGTTCTGAATTTGGAACAGATTTTTGTAGATTAGGCATTTTATCTTGGTTTTTAAAGAAAATCAACTAACATTGAATTGTTAATGAAAATTAGAGTGAAAATTTTTTAAGGAAGACCTTGGTTCCTGGAGAAGCAATGTGCTTTTTTAAATGAAAGGCTACAGATTCTAAGGACTGCCTGAACACAGAGCTCACCAGAAGGAATATGTATATGGACTTGCTCAACTGGGAGGTGATGGTACCGGTTTCTGACAAAGGCTTTCACCAGCCACGTGCACTTGCTGATGGAAGGACCCCACAGAAGCAGAGAAAGAAGTGGGGAACAGAAGGCCACTGTCAGCATGACTCCATATGCCACCACAGTCTGTGGCTGCAGGAAGACTTAGGAAAAATAATGGAATTGTTTTCATAAAAACTAGAATTCCTGTGGAATCAGGAGTTAAGAACTCTTACTAAAGACTCTTCCTATTCAAGAATCTCTGAAAGTTATTATACAGGTCTTACTACAAAGCAGAGGTTGGCAGTGAAGGGCAGTCGGTGCTGTGGTGATGGGAGAGATCTTGGTGTGAAGACCGGGAGAAGAAATGGAAACAGCAGAAAATTGGTAGAGAGTTGGCCACAATTAATGTAAAGTCACCATCTTTCCTTCTTTCTTTTTCTACTTTTTCTATTTAATGCCTGGAAATCTCTGAAATTTCTTGGGTTCCGTTGTAAGAGGTCATTGACGGTAAAGTGCCTGCAAACTATCTTGAGTATCGGCAGGGAGACATAAAGTTGTAAAGTTCATTAAAATCACTGTGTCTGCTTATATAGCCCTGAAAGCCACAGTTTTGCTTAAAATCAAAGATAAATACCAAGTCTCTTGGCATCTGTTTTGGAATAAAGCACATGTGTCTGAATTTAAAATAAAGAGAATTTATTTCTGAAAAAATACATGTTTTCTGAATTTACTTTGTAGCCAAGCGGCAAAAAGAAAAAAGGGAGACGAGGTCACCATGAAGCAGTGCGAGGAGAGGTTTGTGCCTCAAACAAAGCAAAACTTGACCCACTCGCAATGAAAGATACATAAATCAACCAAAAACTGGTATAAATTAATACCTTTAATAAATGAACACCTTTAATACCTATATGGAAGTCAGCTTTGATGCAAAGCAGAGTTCACTGCAATCATTTCTGGAATAGTGCTCATTCCTGAAAACCAAAGGCTTCTTAATCTCCAGTGAATAAAAGTTAAAGTAAGTGCAGAATTCTTATCCGTGGTAGATATGGGGCACTGCTGGACACAGACCTTTCTGAGGATGATGCCTTGCCAGGCTTCTGGGGGAGCTCCAGCTCATCTGAGCTCCAGGTGTGTGATAGCACAGCAGCGCTGGAGCGATTCCTAAGGGAATTCCCAGGAAAGTTTGTGTAATGATAGACACTAGGAACCAGTGCTCCCCAGACTGGTTTAAGTATGCATAAGTAGCAAACAGCCCTTGTCCAGCCTGGTGTGACAGCCTACTGAGGGATAAAAAAATCTCTTAAGACAGGGATGCAGTATCATGACAAGGCAGGTCCATACACAGGTGTTCAATGGGCAGAGCTGTTTGGGATGCAGAAGGGCTCCAGGCAGGGTGGCTGGACTGGCCGTCAAGTGTCCTAAGGCTTGAGACACTGTAACCACTGATCTCCCCTGCAATGACCTGTAACGCTCCAAACATTATCTGCTTTCAAATAGATAACCTTTAGCCCTGCCCACGTTGCCTAGCATGATGTCTTACAGCAGCATTTGGCTATAACAGCTGAAAATAATAAGACCGTTTCGCTATAGCAAGATCAAACCCTGCCTGCTATGTCCTCCTAGGACACATTCTGCCAGTAGTTGTAGAGGCTTTAGGGTTTTTAACAATGTTTTTGACAAATATGTTAGAAACTGAAGAAATGTAACATACCACACTGTCAAGCTAGACATCACTTATCGGTTGCTCTATTGTAAAATAGGATGCAGAAAAACATCTATGGCACACGATACTCAACACTGATCTTTGTTTGAGGGAAAGTAAATATAAATAGGCATAGCTCCAAGTCACTGGCCCTAGCACACTCTTGATCAGGTCTGGCTACAACCAGGTTGCAAAGCCTCAGTAGAGGCTGGCTTATCAAGAGACTGCTCTAATTCAAAACTGTTCACTTGTGTTTTCACAGAATCACAGAATTGTTGAGGCTGGAAAATACCTCTGAGATCATCAAGTCCAGCCTAATTCCCAACATCACCACATCAGCCAGATCAGGGCACTAAGTGCCACATCCAGCCTCTCCTTAGACACCTCCAGGGACGGTGACTCCACCACTTCCCTGGGCAGTGCATCCCAGTGCCTGAGCACCCTCTCTGTGAGGAAGTGCTGCCTGAGATCCAACCTAAACCTGCCCTGACGCAGTTTCAGGCCTTGCCCTCTCGTCCTGTCACGAGTTGCCTGGGAGAAGAGCCGGGCAGTTGTAGAGAGTGATGAGGTCCCCCCTGAGTCTCCTCTTCTCCAGGCTAAACACCCCCAGCTCCCTCAGCCTCTCCTCACAGGACTTTCCCTTCAGTCCCTTCCCCAGCCTCGTTGCTCTCCTCTGGACCCGCTCCAGCCCCTCAGTGTCTTTCTTGCAGTGAGGGGCCCAGCCCTGCACACAGGGCTCTAGGGGAGGCCTCACCAGTGCTGAGCACAGGGGCAGAATCACATCCCTGCTCCTGCTGGCCACACTGTTCCTGACACAAGCCAGGATGCCATTGGCCTTCAGGCCACCTGGACACACTGCTGGCTCATGTTCAACCAGTTGTCACCCAGCACTCCCAGGTCCCTCTCTGCTGGGCCACTCTTCATTCACTCCTCTCCCATTCTGTAGCACTGCAGGGAGTTATTGTGGCCAGTCATTCTCCTATAGAAACCTTAATGTTTTTCTTTCCAGGCGTCCTAATCCAACCTGAGAGAGGAGTGGAGTATGGCCATCACTTACTGCCCCAGCAAAATGAATGGTTTCCAACCCAGCCTTGGAGAGCTTCTTTTTCCTATAGATGCATAGACATGTTTTCTAGCTATGTAGAACAAGATAAAATTTGTAATCATCTTTCTTACCATTAGCAGAGTTGTGATTTTACGTTTCTCACAATGGCCTTGTTTAAAATGTTTGGACATGACTTGTCTAGTCACACCTCAAATTAATATTGTATCTTCACCATCAGGTGTTTCATCCAGGGGTTAAGTATGCCTTAAATCATACCAAGTCAAATGGCAGCAGTGTAAGAGCTTAAAAATTAGCAGAGAGATGCCAATAGTGAGAAGGCAGTGTCTGACCTTCTATGTCAATCTTCTTGTGCTACCACAGGGAACAAAAATGCAGAAAGTGTAAAACACACATCTTGTACACAACCTTGATAGTATACAGCACAGTTTATTAGGAAGTCAAGTTTAGAAACAAAGACACTTCTGTGCAAAAAGGTGTCTCACACGCTACACCATGCAGCGGGGGATCTGACAGGAAGATGTTGCTTCTGAATTTCCCAGCACAAGAGCACAGTGTGGGGCAGTTTGCTGCTCCTCAGGATCACGAAAGGAGAAAGACAAGTTTCCGGTACATTTAAGTGGCTGACTTTTAAACCAAAATATGCCTTCTTCTGTACACGTGCTTGGAGACAGATGGTATCTGAGCTGAAACATAGCATCAGGTTTAGGAGGGGAAGCACATCCCAGCTAAGCTGCAGGGACCTTATATCAGCAGAAAGTGCAAGCTGTAATAGTGTAATGGCTATAATGGTGTAGCCGCAGACATCTATTGTTAACGACTGGCTCACAAACCAGCTCTTCCAGCAGGCACGTAGCTGATCCAGAAGCCCCCCAGGGGAAACACTTAATCTCAATATAAATTCAGTTGCCTGTAATTTAGTTTTCTGCTGTTCTAAAGAAGTGGAACATCAAACGCCCTCAGTGAGTCACAGGAGAGGAAAAAAAATATTAAAAAATAAGAGGTTTTCTTCTGAATTCTTTCGGCGCATGAAACAGATCCCGCTTTTCCGTAAGCATTATAAATAGAAATGCTTAACTTGAAAACAGACTGGATTAGGGCCAAAAGATGGAATCCAGGAAGTTAAACAGACTTGGAGATTTCCAGCTCGAAAAGCTTGCCAGCATCTTTACAGGGCAAACTGGGGTTTCCATGTCAATGGACTAGTACTGTGGCCAGCATGACCGATCATTTTCTTGAATCCAGGACAAAGGTGTAAGGGAAATCTTTTCAGTATGAAGTGGGTACCCGCGGCAGTCCTCTGGCAAGGACGGCAACACCGCAGAGGTTTTGCAGCTGGCCACATGTCACAGTTCACAGAAGAGCAAACGTCTGAAGCACCGCGTCTAACTTCTGCCCCCGCTGCAGCTAAACTGATTAAATCAGTGCTGTGCCGAACAATCCCTCCTGCCTCCCACTCACGCTGCCGGAGCACATACGTAGTTTTCTCACACGTGGTCACAACGACTTTTAAATACTTGCACAGGGGTGAGAACCCAACGCAGCCACTTCCAAATGATGTTATGGCTTCCAGCCCCTTTGGCATATTAGGGGGTGCAAGACACAAAATGACAGCAGCCCAAGTGGAACAGCAGTCTGCTCAGCACCCGCCGCCACTCCGATGGCCCAAGCAAAGCAGATTCTGCCAGCCAGCAAGGTATTTCTGCTTTCCATTGAGTACTATGTCGGGTACAAACACTTAAACACTCAGACTCTTATGAGGTTGAAGAACTTAAGTTCCTTTTAAGAGTGAAGAAAATCATAAACTGGCTTACACTGTACACAGAAAGAAAAAAACAAATGTTCTTGTCCAAAATTTATGAGAGTAGTTTTTTCAGGGTGTATTTTTGGAAAACAAGTCCATTAACTTTCAGTGGACATTGTTCTGTGACAAACCAAAAGCAACTCTGAAAATTGTGACTCCATGTGCCTAATAAATTTACAGTTAAAAGATTTATCTTTAAAGCCTTCACCAGCTCTGAGGAATAAAAGTACAGGTGAATATAGCAACTCTTTTCTTGCCTTATCTCAAAATAATACCTGAGAATTGCAGTTTTCTTGCTACACCATCCCCCAAGACCTCAGCCCACACTGAGAATTTAAACAGTTACTCCCAGATGCTGAGCAGCCTGCAAATTACATTAATCAAGAGAAAAAAAGATTCCATTGTAAATTTTGTGAAAAGAAACATGATGTTCTGAAATTGATAGATTAAAAATTCTTTATCTTATACTGAGAGAAGACCTCAGAAATACCTACTGGAGGGCTGCTGTTGAAGCAGTTGCAGCAGTGAATTCCCATCCCTGTTTTCATCCTCAAAGCTGCCCAGCAAAAAGGGCCCATAAACATATATACACACCAACAGGCAGCAATTAAGGGCTAAGATCCCAGGACATGGGAACCCAGAGACTAAGGGAATGAGAGAATTATCCGCGTTTCATAGGAGGTGTGGTGCTTTAGGTCAATTAAATAAACTAAGCACTTTCAGGCAGTGAACATGGAAATCTCCAGATTAGTAGTAGTGATGGAAAATGGAGTATAGGTGAAGCTCAAGCAAGATGAAGTTGAGGGTCAGCATGAGCTGACATTATCATAGAATCATAGAATCATAGAATCATAGAACAATTCAGGTTGGAAAAGACCCTTGGGATCATTAAGTCCAACCATTGACCCTACACTACAATTTCCCCCCTAAACCATATCACCCAACACCCCATCTAAATGACACTTGAACACATCCAGGGAAGGCGACTCAACCACCTCCCTAGGCAGTCTATTCCAGTGTCTGACCACTCTT
>NW_009728316.1:0-11767 GCF_000703405.1 Apaloderma vittatum
CAGTTGAGCATGGCGCTAACAACACTAAGGTGACAAGTTCAATTCCCGTTCGGTCCCCATGTGTTGTCTGATCTAGTTGAGAGGTGGTGTCCCTGGTGACAGGGAGGCTGGATTAAAATGATCTCTAAGGTCCCTTCCAGCCTAGGCCATTCTACGATTCTATGATTCAAGTTAAAGGACGACGCTGGCACTGGCACGAGCAGGTCTAAAAACGGATGGGAATTAATTAAGGCTGGGAATCGGAGGAAAATTTTTCACCCCGTGAGCAGACAGATCACTGAACAGCTTTCGTGTAGGAGTGATGGGGGTAAACACCGACTTGACGTTAGCACTGGTGGGATTAATAGCAGAACCAACTACAACATCGCAGGATGGAGCCTGGTGCCACGGGAGGCTCGTCCCAACACTGCCGCTCAGGCTGCGCTCCCGACAGACACGGGAGGAAACCCCCAACCCGGCTCACCTCCTGCTTCCCTCTCAGTGTCAACGAGCCATACGCCACCCAACACCCATCCTCTCCTGAGGAGCACGCCTGCTCAGGGGATGTCACAGGGACACGCAGGGATAAGCAGCCAGGTTTGGGGTCTCTTTGCTGCCTTCCCACCCTCTCAGCGCTGCATGGGGAAGGCAGAAAGCTGCCTGCCAGCCCCCTTCTCTGTGGCGCTAAGACGAAGTCACAGAATCATTTGGGTTGGAAAAGACCTTTTAAGATCACAGAATCGCATTCAGGTTGGAAAAGACCCCTGGGATCATTGAGTCCAACCACTGACCCTACTCTGCAAAGCTCCCCCCTAAACCATCTCCCCCAACCCCACATCTCAATGACCTTTAAACACCTCCAGGGATGGGGACACAGCCCTCGGTCCCGGCCCACCCCGTGCCGACTGCTGACTGCTCCTGCTGGGAAAAAATTTCTCCTACTGCCCAGTCTAACCCTGCCCTATTGCAGTTTGCAGCTGTTCCCTCTTGTTCTATCACCAATTACCTGTGAGTGGAGACCAGCCCCAACCTCTCCACAACGTCCTATCAGGCAGTCGCAGGAGTGATGAGGTCTCCCCTCAGCCTCTTCTTTCTCAAACTAAACAGCCTCACCTTTGCCACTGACACCATTACCGCAGCTCGAGATAACCCGCACACCTCAGCACATGCAGTGTGTGCCGTGTCCTGGCATGCAGAATACAGAATTTCCATCCATTTGCATTTTTACCAACGACAGTGAGCTGCAAGGGATGCCCGAGCACAGCCTCGGTATCGCCCGGCAGTGCCAGGCTCTGCCTGCCCACGCTCCTGCCCCTCCTCCTCAGGCTGTTTGGAAACCAAAGCTGGGGAAAAGAGGGAGAATTTCAAACACAGGTTTTTATCTCCTGCTATCAAATCACACGCTCTGAAAGGAGCTTTAATAATTCTGGACAGCAAACTAGACATAGCAGGAGGAGAACCTTCTGCGACGTGGGCAGAAGACAGGAATGGTAGGCAGCAAGAGCAAAACTTTCTCTACAGGAGTGACTATGGGCCCCAAAAGCCAGGCAGGGCAGAAGTTTTGCAGCCTCTCTCCCGTTGTTTGTGCCAGACAGTAAAAACAAGGCCCCAGATTTTCCAGGTGTGGCAGAGCTCAGGATGTCAGTCCTGCGGGCCAGCTACTGATCCCACAATGCTCCAGGAAGGAGACAAACGTTACTCCCTATTACATACGATAGCCATTATCTGCTGACTTTTTTCTTTTCCTTTTAACCTTTCTAGCACCCTCACAGCTTGCTTCTCCGTCCAAAACGAGACTTCCAAACCGTGGGGGGTGTCCGTGCAGCCCTTCTGAGGGTTCCCAAACCCTTGCCCCAGGTTCTGCTGCAGGACCCCTCGCTCCGTTCCTGGCTCAGCATCGCGCCACTCCAACTCTCAGGTCGCCGATTCCTCTCCTCGTAGTTTCACAACCGTCTCATGACTCCGCTACGGCGTGTTTGTGCTTGCAACAGGCTGCGGCTGCTTATTGCCAAATTACCTCCTTGCTCAAGCCCTACCTCAGATCATCATCATCATCATCATCAGCTTGCCATGAAGCCCTTCGGAAAAGCTCCCGCCAGCCTCCCACACGGCCTCCTCGCGCGCCGCATCTCAACCGGCTCCCTCGCGCTGTGTTTCTAAAAGCCTCTCGGGAAGGAATTATTCCTCTGATGTGAAAGCAGATAGCGCACTGCTGGCACCCAAAAATATCATTTAATAACACTGTTATTTTCTCCAGACCTGCACATCTTCTCAAGACCCACTCCAGGGCTCATTTTGATCTTCCTTAATTAGCGATCCCTTAGAAGCTCTGCTTCATGTTGAAAAATTACTTGCCGGAATCACTCTTTTGGAGTCAACCTACTACAAATCATAAAGGTGAGTTGTTCAAAAGAAATAAGAGACGTGGGAGCACAGAGCAAAATACATTACAGCCCCAAACGATGAATATATTAAACACTGCTATAAATCACCACGTCCAGTGCAAGCAAACAATGCAACAATACAACCACAACCACTCGGAGATCAGGAAGAAATATTAGCAGAGCAGTTGCTACAATTGATTACCATTTAATAAGGCAGAAGGTGAAGTTTTCAGGGTGAATAAGCACAGATGTGTAGGCACAGCACAAAGTCATTATATCTGACTGCGGCTTAAGACTCACGTCAGCATAGTAAAAAGCTTCATTCTTGAGTTAATAGAATTTAGGCGTCCTGAGCGTTTTGTTGTATTGATAAAGGTTTGTATTGAGCTAACGAAGAACGAGCGGGCAGAGGTAATCAACGGCCAAATCGAGCTAATTTATAAAAGTATCGGCAAACCGTGTGAAAACCGGCAGCGTTGCAAAACCTGAAGCTAGCACAGACAGCTGTGTTATTCCGAGGGGGAGAAAGAAACGCTTGGCTTCGCTGATAAAACACGTGACAGAGAACACTTGTAATTAGTGAGGAGCTGCTGAAAGCCCCGGGCCGGGGCAGGCAGGGGGTCCCGCACGGGGTGCAGTACTGCACACCCAGCCTGGGCCCCGGTGATGGGCGAACCCCCCAGCACTCACCGACACCCCCCATGAGGGCTGAGTAGAGAGGTACCTGCTCGACAGCAGTTTTCAAATCAATAATTCCACAAATTTTTATATATATATATATATGATTCTTCCTGTGGCTCAGCACCAAACGGGGGCGTTTAACCCTTTATCTGTTTGCAGACAAGCTGCACGCGTGAGATCACTGCTAGCCATATCATTTAAATTGGAAAGAGGGATTAAAATTAGCTTGTTAAAACTCAGCTTAAATCCCAGCAGGAGACTGGAAGGAGGCTTAACTGCAGCCCACACCCTCCCACCCCAGCTCAGGCATCTGCCTTCTCCAGCTGCGCCGAGAGGCAGTTTCTGAAACTTTTCCCTTTGCTCCCTGTGCTTTTGCTGAACTCTGGATGAAATCCAGCTCCTTCCTTCCTTCAAGCCCTGAGCTTTCAGGTTGGGCAACCGTTCTGCCAATGTGCTGATGTCCTTGGAACTGGCCAGTGGCCAAGAAGCCCATCAGTGCCCGGGCGAGCGGGACCACGCGCTCTGTGCCTGCCAGCTGCCGGCAGCGTCTGGAAGAGATCAAGATTGCAGACCCAGAGTGGGAGATAAACAATGGGTATTCCCTTTATCCTGCTCAGCCAGAATAAAATGTGACATGCGATATTAATAACCCGGCGTCACCCAGCGAAACATCTGACCGAGGGGAACACAAAATGCCAGGCAGATAGCGAGGGCCTGATGGCAAGTCATGTGAAGAGCAAACGAGATAGCTGCGTGGCATGAGATGCAACCGGCAAACAAACCCCTAATGTCAAGCCCTTTTGTTCTCAGCCCTAAATGGCTGGCGATTTTTGCTTCCTGCCAAGGTACTGCTTTACTTGGGCAAGTGTTCAGCGTGCTCAGTAACAGAGCAGAGAGGCAAATGGCATGTGCCGGGCTGAGAAGCCATGCAGAAGTCACCTTGCTCAAGTGCAGAAGTTTATTCCTGGTAGGAACACATCTTATTCATTACGGCTTTTTTCTTTACTATCGTAAGAAATGTGACTTAATTTAACAACGCAACCTTTCTTGGGTGTGCTGCCACACACAGAAACCAAATTCTCTCTAATTTTATACCTGTGGGCTCCCCTAGTCCTAGTAAGCAAAGCCAGAATTAACTACCATCACTTCTCATTTCCTTGGGCAAGGTGGAAGCGAAAAAGCCCCCGACTGCTGAGACACCTTGGGAACACAACCATGGACGTAGGGGTGGATCTCACCCCTGCCAGGACCCTCTGGCACACTGGCCCGGTGGCTTGGTGGCTGCCAGGAGCAGGCAATGCTGCCTTAACTACCCCCTGCAAGGAAAACTCTTGCAAATGCTGATGGAGCAAAGAAACCTTCTGAAGGTTTGGAGCTGAAACCTTCTGGGTGCCTTCAAGACATGGAAAGTTGGCCTAACTCCTGAATGACAGTGGTGACCTGTGGAAGGACGTGGTTTCTCCAGCAAATCTGTGGTGTAGAAAACATGAGAGGACACAACGGAGCTGCTTATTGACTTGAATTTAATAGCTCAGTTCATCAAGCCTGGCGCTTCGTCACAGAAGTGACATCCTAGCAATGCTTTTTCCTAGGCTCTGGTAGCAGATCCAGAAGCATCTGAATGGTGTCTTTAATACCTGAATCTCTTTCCAGCATAAAGGCAGTTCAATAGCAGCATTCAAGCCTGGAGTAGCTGGACTCTATCTTCACAAGAGTATAAAATTCTTGCTGCAGTGTAAGAAAGAAAAATCACTTGGCACAAATAAGGTCTTTCTTAAAAAGCACTGATTAAACAGATATTCACAAGACAGAGCACAATGGCTTGGATGGAGCCATTGCAACCTATTACATAAATCCCCATTCATGCCCACAAGAGCTTTTCCTTTTCTTTTTTAATAACAGAAGAGAAAACGCCGCCATGTAGAAGATATTAAATTGCATAAAACTGTGTGACGAGTAAGTTCACGACTCAAAAAGCAAAGAGACAAAGAATTTGGGCTGGAAACCTCGGTTCCTCACCAACCTTGGAGCTCACTGGTGCTTGCTTTGACTCTGGAGCTGCAGGATTTTCTGAAGAAAAGGGTGTAACTGCAGAGTTTATCAACAGATGCACACGGAAAGCAAAGTGTTGGGAGGCAGGGGGGCTAGTTGACATTTAGAAACTCGGTCCCTTATTCTAGAGGTGTTCCTCTTCTGCGTGTGCACCGCTGCAGCCCCGGCTCCTTCCAGCCACGCATGAAGCAACGTACCCTGTTGTACTAACACGTCAGACCTGACTGAAGGTGATCCTCCTAGAGCTTTGGCAGTTTTCTGTTTCCTCCTGAATCCCCTTCTTAACACATTTAACCTGAAAGAAATATATAATATTGCATCAGTCACCAGCTGACCTCATTAGCTGCGCGTGCTCTGCTGGAGCTAAAGGTGGTCTGGGAAAGCAGCAGTAAGGATAAGGGTTTTATACAATAGTTTTTTAAAACACCATATAATTTTATTGCAGTAAAGCAAAAGGGGGTCAGCTTGTTCTCCCAGACTCCACTCCAAACAATTTACTATCTTTACAGATAGAAAAAAGTGGGCAGCCTTTTGTGATCCAAGTGAAACTAGGACGTTCAATATATACCCACTTCAAAACTTCACTCAGAGACGTCTGTTCCTTCAGCTAATATTTGTTCTCCAGATTTTCAAGACAGCCCTTTGGTGCACTCTGCGTGGCTAGAAACAGACCTGGCACCTCCTTCGCTGCTACTCTGCTCCAGTGAATCTCTGCTCTCCCAAGTGTCTCTGACCACGGACAGATGAAATCAAGCTGGAGCCAGGCAGACGCGCAGAGCCACGGTGTCCTGCCACACTGGGAGCTTGACCATGCTGGTCAGGGGGTACTTGACAACTTGGCTCAGCACCAGGACTTGAACACTATCCCTGCTGAGACAGCATCAAGAGCATGGATCTCAAGGGATCTGTAACTTCAGGAGCAGACAACACGTAACGGAGAAGTTCCCAACCCTCCTGCCTTTCTTCTTGTGGTTGGACAGCGGAGCTCTGCAGCCAGCTGGTCCCACAGGAGGTGCAGAGGCCAGAGCAGCTTGGTGACAAGGGATGGCCAAGAATGATGCTCCCTGGACCTGTGGGGACTCTCTGCCTCGTGCCAAAGAATGTTACGAGTGGTGGGGGTCCTCCCAAATGCTGTGCCCTCTGTACACACGGAGTGTTCCTCCCAACCAGGCAGGACACAGCTGCCTCTCCTGGGTTTGCTGACCCAAGACACCCCATCGGGCCTGGCTGTGGACCCCACTTCACACTCACTGGCCCCTGACGTGGACAGCACAAAGAACCAACCACTTCTTTTCCACTCCTCAGTATCAGGAAGGGTTAACAAGAAACATTTTGTTTAGGAGAACGACCAGCTCTCGTTCCCAAAACTGGACTTAAAGACATGCACTGAGCCTCTCTGGGTGCTCAGCCTCTCCCTTCTCTGCTTTGCAAGGCACGACTCTGCTGGCAAAACCAGGAATTCACTTCACTGGAGTCATCCTCCGTGTGAATTCGTTCCTTTCCCTCCTGATGTCATCCAGCTTCAGCACCCCCGGGGCTTTCGCCAGAGTCAGGAACTGTTGACGCATGCGGGGATTCTTCCTTTAGCTGAAGCAGAGATGATTTATAAGAAATCCCCGACTGCACTTCCTCCAGCTGGCTTCGGTCTCCTTCCTCCAGTGTTTTTACGGTAAAGCTTCTCGAGGGCTCAGCCTGCCCAGGGCTGGCCCCACTCCCACCCGGCACAACACGCACGCGAGGCCAAGCAATGCAAGTTTTCTGCGGGTTTATGGAGCTGAGCTGGGCCACTGCAGGGTCACAGGTGAGCAGGTGATGCTGAACCACTGACATCACAGCTGGACTCGGTGTGCTGGGTAAGGGGCTTGTAGCTGGGATGGCTCCCGAAAGAGCTAAGAATGGGGAGCAAAGACTCTGAGACCATTGAGACTGGGACAGACTGTGGCACTCCAGTGGGAAGTTCACCTCACCTGGCATGGAAATCCCTCCCATCGGAGCTGATACCCTGTCCCACATAACAGAGTGGAAGCAATTGCATGGCTGACTAAGATCAGGTCCCAAAATCTGGAAGAAGCTCCGTGGGTCCCTGTGTCCAGTCCACTGCTATGGCAGACTCGACACCAGACCACCTTCTCCATAAACTTACCAAGCTGTCCCCTGAGCACTTGTTTTTTTCAGATGCCTAGCATCCCTCCCCAGCTGCCCCTGCGAGGTCTGGGGGTCCAGAGCTCACTCTGGAGGTCTCACCATCAAGAGGTCTCACCACCAGCATGTCAGCAGGACACAGCCGCTCACCGAGGAGCCCCTGTGCCCACTGCAAAGCCGTACCAGGCTCTCGGCTTGCAGATATGCCACGGTGAGCATACTGGCTCTCCTCCTTGGCTGTCTGCAGCTAGCGAGCTTCCAGCGTGGAGCCGAAGCTTCTCTTACTAATCCCCGCGTACGTGTCGTCACGCTCTGCCTCACTGAACTTCCCCGACGCCAGGTAACCCTTCCAGTGCCGCACCGCAACGCGCGGAAGATCAAAAGATGGCATCGACACAAACAGAGCGATGACAAACTTTTGAGAAGATCAGACATGGGATTCATCCCCGAGAAGCCCCGCTGCTCAGTTGCTCCAGCCTACGAGCTGTCCTCGCCGTCCCCTGCAGCTCGTTCCTCACTCACCCTACAGCTCTTGTTGCGATCCACACCTTCGTCTCACATCTCGTCACGTCACACAGCACCACACTGAATGCTTTAAGACAGAAATTTATTGCATTTACTTAATCTGCAGAAATAAAAAAGTTGTCTAATTAGGAAGACCCAAGAGGACCTAGAATGCTGCACCTAAGACAAAGCTGTTTCACCACTGCCTTTGTATTTTTAACTAACCTCTCCTTCCAGTCTAATTGCTAACCCAGCTTTAAAGATCTCTTCCTATGTTAAGGCAGGGATAAAATCTGAAAAAGAAATGTCAAAATACAGCCTATAATAAAGGTAAAAACAAAATTATATACGATCAGTGTAAAAATAATACACTATCATAAGGTAAATGAACAATCAAATGGGATTCAGAACTTTTCTAGAGGCTTGTTAGCTTGTCCTTCATTTAACTTTTTAAATTCTCAGCCCGTGTTGAGTTTATACTACAGTCCTACAGAATAGATTATAAACAGAAGGACATACATTTTTTCTGCCTCTGATCAGAAATTAAATCTAAGAAATATCTCTCTAACTCCTCAGAAAACCAAAAAGAGTTGCGCAGTTTGGCGATGCATGGTTTATCAGATCCGTGTTTTTCCCCTTTAAGCTTTCTTGGATCCCACCGAGAGAGATAGCGAACATCTGGGAAATATTAGGCGACTGCTGAAGAGAGAGCAGGCTTCTCTAATTAGCTCCTAAATGGCTCTTTCCTCTGTTCTGTGAAAGGGGAATTTTGGGGCCAAATTCTGCAGACTCATGACTCGGTGCCCTGTCGGTATCACAGCAGTGGTGGCAAGATCCAACAGGTTTATTTCTTTGGGTTTGTTTTGGTTTTGATTTTTGGTTTTTTGTTTGTTTTTTTTTAAATCTACAGCCTATGACTCACTGGAAAATACACACAGTACCAAATCCATCAACTCTACAGGGAAAATGCCTCATGCTCCATCTTGCCTCCGGTCAGATTATGCCGAAACGTCCCAGATCTGCTCCTGCAGGTGATGAAACTACCAATAAATTTTTTGGTTGGGAAGGTCCCTGTCTACACGCCAACGTGTGCTGCTTGGATCCACTGTGGCTGAGCTCACAATGGGATTTCAACTGGGGACAAACATGAAAGCATCTTCTTTTCCCATAGGTACCAACAAGAACATGGGCTGCTTTGAAGTCTACCTAAATCTTGATTTTTTCTCTTTTCAGCTCTAGGCAAAGACAAAAAAAAATTTTCAACGCTCATGGATGAACTTGTCACCTACTTACAAATAAACCAGTGTACCTCAACATTTGAGGTGGGCAGTGGTGGGAATATGAGGAACCGTGCAGGGATCAAAATCTTTTGGCTCCAACACTGGGCTTCTGCATCACTGAATGACATCGAGACAATATCCCTGGTGTTCAAGAGCCACAAGAGAAGCACAAGGGTTGAGGATTAGAAACATGGCAGGGAATTAAAACGTTATTCAAGTGGATTTTCATGTTTGTTTTTTTTTTTCACCTGAAGTCTTTGCTAAGAGGCTCTGGCTGAGGTGACTCGAAAGAAGCCAGGTACTCTGTAAAAATAGGTCCAGTCCCAGTAGATGGCACGTGGTGTCCAGAAAGCAAAGAAGGATAGCTGTTCTCTCCATGTTTGTCAAAAATTCCAGGTATGTTCCCAAAGAGTGTCACCAGGGAAGAATTTCAGACTCCTTGGAGCTTGTGCTACCTGGGGCTGAGGTGTATGAGTGGCACCGGGAGGACTCTGCAGCTGCTGAAGCCACTGGGGTGAGGTGGCTCACGCAGATGAGTACGACAGACCCAAAGCTAGCAGAGAAATTATTAGCCTGAGAACAAAATATCACAAATTTTCATTCTGAATACATTCTTCATGATGATTTCCTCTGCTGGTACAAATCACGACACATGAGGCGCCGCTGAATCACATTTCTGCGGGGCTAGGGGTGAGTCCTGTCTGGAGAGTCCTCAGAAATTCAAGACGAAAAAAACATCTGGGAGGGTGACTCAGGGAACCCCGCGTGCAGGATGTGGGAATATCTAGGCACAGCAACGCTTTGAGGGAGTGAGACCTGAAGGAGGTGACCTTCTAGAGCAAGTACGGGGCTCCCCACGAGCTCTGGTGATGAACACGAAAACAAGTATTGCGTGTATTTAAAAAGGAGCTGTAGGAGCAGGGTCAAGTTGGTGTAAACCAGCATTCACACACTGTTAGACAGGGGAACATGGGGCTGGAATCGCTGCCCATGAGCTCCAGCCCAGGTCCAAGGGTGTGTCGGGGACCAGCAGCATCCCCGAGCTCTCCTTGCCAGGCTCCCATGACACCCGGGTCATGCCAGTGGGTTTAACACCCACTTTCCTTTTATTTTTTCAAGGAAAAAGGTTCTTCCTACAACCTGCCTCTCACTTTTGCCGAGCAGACATGCTGCTTTTTCTTGGATAAACACGTACAGCCCAGCCCTTGGCAGGGGAGGTTGTTTATGAGAACAAGTCCCCATTGGAGGAGGACCTGGGTGGCAGCATGTGCTCCTGAAAACCTTTTGGATTTCCTCAGCCCTCTCCGAGGAGAGCCGGCAGCTCGGAGGCGATGAGGACAACTCCTCCAGCAGTTACAGACTCAGCCCTTCTCCCACTCAAGAAACAACAAGCCATGGACTCCTACATGGAATCTCCCCTCCTACTAGTTTCCGTGACGATTCTACCCCAATTATTTGTTTACAAACTTGGGAACGATACATCAAACAGTTTCGCAAAAAAGAAGAAAAAAAAAGTTTGTGCAACAACATCTAGAAAGCCGTGTTGTTGATAAAGTCAAATAAAACGAATGTAAACAAGGTAAGATTTAATCTCTTAGTTCTTTGCGCGTTAAGTCATTCCGAGGACTTAATTTTAAAATACAGAAGTGTTCTGAGAATATTTTGTAATTACAAACCAATAAGAAAAATCATCCAGGAGGAATAATTACATAATTTCTAGATGAACTCACTGCTTAGAAGAACTCGCAGCTTAGAAGAGCAGTAATAAATAGATCCTCATATCATTACTGTTGCTGCGGCTGATGACTCACCGCCGTTACTGGGATCATATCCCAGAATAGTCATGCTACTCTGTGTACTGCATACAAAATTAGCCATGAGGGACTTACTATTAAATGAAACAGATTTGGGGTTTTAGGATTCATGTGGTCATATCATAAAAACAAAAGCTGTTGAATATTTCACTCGAATGCAGCCAATTTGAGACACCAAACCTGGAGGTACGTTCTCGCCATTGGGCAGAGCCAGCATCATCTGGGGGAAGCGTTTGCTATCGTGCCCCTCCAGTTCTAGCAGCACAAGATCACCTTCAGCTAAAACATGGCATCTCGAGAGAAAATTGCACGTACATTTAGAGAAACATACGGGAATGAGTGCGGGTGCCTGATACAGTTTCTCAAAATGAAAGAGATCACCTAATGAAAACCTCTCTGAGGAATGAGGTACCGCTTGGACGGAGCTTAATTCAAAACGCGTCCCAAAGCAGCTCGAAACATGAGAAACGCCCTGCTGTTAGGCTGCTCTGCTGCCGGCCTCCCAGAATCCTGCTAGGAAGCCCAAGAGCTTCCTCTAATCAACGCTTCCTCCCGTTCTATAGGGCTTGTCTGTGCATATGAGTGTGGGTTTGGTTTCTTTGCACTTTTCAGCGGGTACCGAAAAGCCTTTGGGAAGTGAGGGGCAGATCCCCACATCCTCTAGGGAACTCTAGGGAACCTCTCGGGCACCTCTCGGGCTGCCAGTGTGACAGGACTAAGGCAGGACTCACCCCCCCCGGCTTCACAACATCCTTTCCAAACACGTTCTTTCACCTTCTGGTATTCACATGCAGCTCTAAGCACATCTGCAGCCTTTACCTTCACAGCACCTTTACAGCACGACCATACAAAGTTTACTTTTTCGGCTGAAGAAAACCCTCTCTTTGGGCATTCTAAGATAATCTAGGATGTATCACAAGTGAAAACACTC
>NW_009728316.1:11802-37753 GCF_000703405.1 Apaloderma vittatum
AATAAAACATTACCCCCGTGCTCCCATCTCAAGATCCTCCCTTCTATCTTTTTTGACATGAACTGCCCCTCCAGCTCCAGCCAGCCACTAGTTCTTAGAATCACAGAATTGCTTAGCTCAGAGAAGACCTTTAAGCTCATTGAATCTAACTGATAAGTGAGCACTCCCAAATTCAAGTTTTCTTCCAGCTCTCCTCTTGAGACATCAGCTATTTTTATTTTATGTCGGTTTCTTAAGAGAACTCTATTCTGTCCTCCAACAAAGCACAAAAAAATGACAGAAAATCTTTACTTGTCTTTGCAGCCATCACACACAAGTGAGTTAACTGCAGCAGCATGCAGATGCACATTTGTTTTTAGGCAGGATTGCACTTCTACCTTCTCGGGAGCTACAGCATCCAGCTCTGGGGCTGATGACACAAGAAGGACATGGACCTGCTGGAGCGAGTCCAGAGGAGGCCATGAAGATGCTCAGGGGTTGGATCACCTCCTCTATGAGGATAGGCTGCGAGCTGGGGCTGTTGAGCCTGGAGAAGAGAAGGCTCCTGAAGGGGAGACCTTGGAGCAGCCTCCCCGTGCCTGAAGGGGCTGCAGGGACGCTGGGGAGGGATTCCTGACCAGGGGGTGCAGGGACAGGACAAGGGGTAACGGTTTCAAACTGAAGGAGGGAGATTCAGACTAGGTATTAGGAAGAAATTCTTCTCTGTGAGGGTGGTGAGAGCCTGGCAGGGGTTGCCCAGAGGAGCTGTGGATGTCCCCTCCCTGGCAGTGCCCAAGGCCAGGTTGGATGGGGCTTGGAGCAACCTGGGCTGGTGGGAGGGGTCCCTGCCCAGGGCAGGGGGTTGGAACGAGATGGTCTTGAAGGTCCCTTCCAACCCAAACCATTCTAGGATGATTTTATGAGCAGGAGCAAGTCCCTCCCTGGTGCGGATGTGTCCCGGTGCTTTCCTCTGACTCTCCCAGAGAAAGGCTCTGCCTGCCCCATGTCTGCAACCTCCATGTCCATCTCACTCGCAGCAGAAACTCCTTCCCAAAAACCTCACAGGTGAAGCAGCTTTCTCCTGTTCTCGGAGCCAGGCTGGAAAACACAAAAAACTACTGAAATAATGTGTATGGGTTCTTCAAAGGTTCTTCAAACGAGGCTCAAGGTTCTCTGAGATCAAGAAGTCAGCTGAATCAGCAGGCGGCAACACGAAGCACCTTGTCCCTCCAGCTCCTGCAGGTCACCCCACAGCCCACTCCACTGCTGCATCGTGCTGAATCTGCCTTGTTTCCTGCTTTAAACCCTGCACTTCTAACAACTGCTGTGACTTCCTTGGAAATACGTCAGCAGCTGCCCTAGATACTGAGTCTGCTACGCCAAATAGTCTTTTCCAGGCTGCACGGTGACTACCAGCTTCCTCTCAGCATCTTTTGATTCATCCTCATTTCACCTTTCCTGCCAGTCTACCGGGAGGACCACCACACTGCGGTCCCCTCTTCCCAGCTCCCTCTCCTTCTTTCTGCAGGAAACCAAGCATTGGTCGGTTTTTTTAAGCCTCCGGATGACAAAGAGATTTCCTCATTTCTCTGCAGATATTAATTCCTCCAGGCTAGGTAATAACAGGCTCCCTGAAGCCGCCTGTCCTTGTAGGATCTTCCTGATGCTCCTCGGACCGCCCACTCGCATCTTTTCACGAGTTTTCTGCCTGTGTTATAGCTTTCCCCTCAACTTGAATACTCCAAGTTGTATTTCATGCTCTCCCTACAAGCTAAATATACACTGTCTATCAAATTCAGTTCCTCTCCTAATTCCCTTACTTCTATAAACAAACCCACCAATCACATATGCTGCGTTTTGCTCATGCTTGTGCTTTTGACAGCGGGCCAAGCCGTTGAAATCAAGACAGCTCCTCAGCCAGCAGAGGCAAGACAATATATGCTTCTTTAAATGGGGCAAATCAGCTTTTAACAGGCTTTTAACGACGACAGATTTTAATCCCGTGGAAGCAATTGTCTAGACTGCTACCTGTGCATTTTTACGAGCATTCGCTTTTTCCAGTCCTCTGCTTTTTCTACATTCCTGTCCCGAAAGTCTACGACTTAAACCATCAAACGATGCGTTCATTCCAGTAGCGTATGTTATCAACCTACCATGTTTTATCCAGGGCTTCTAAAAATATTTTGTAACAGAATCAGGCCAGTTGGATTGACTCCATTCACTGTCGTTTTACTAGCCGCCCAATGCTTATTGCCTCTGTCTAATAAAACACACGGATACACGTCAGGTTTGCTTCTCCTCTAGAATTAGCTAGTCTAATTTTTTTGTTGTTACTGCTTGCATTAATTGTTAAACTTTATTTGGAGTCAACACTTACACACAGCAGGTGTGAACACCTCGGAGGGAGACGCACAGCAAAAATTGCTTAAAACTTCCCATTGCAAAACCCTGGGCTCAGTGTGATGCCGCAGCCTGGCCAAGCTTGACTTGCTCGGGATTAAACGTGCCTGGAAAGCTCCTGCAAAAACTACTGAGCTATTTTCAAAAAGAAAATTATGGAAAACAAGAGGTCTGTCAGAAGCCAGCTGAAGGTTCTGGGGTTTGATTTTTATTTTTTTTTCTTTTTCCCCTTCTTTTCCATTTCAGGCTATTGCTTTAAAGGTTTAATTCTCAACTTGGCAAGAATCCCCAACCAGCGTTAGTCAGGGATCAGCCTTTCCCCGAGACAAACACTCACAGCTGACTCACCGATGGTCTTTTTCAAGCAAATCTCAGCACACGTGCACTGACTGGAGCCTTTTCTATGCTCAGCTGTTAAGCAGCCCAAAAGGCGACAGGCACAGGTGGGAGCAGCCGGTCAGCCGGAGGGGTCAGCCGC
Source organism: Apaloderma vittatum (assembly GCF_000703405.1). Classification (NCBI taxonomy): domain Eukaryota; kingdom Metazoa; phylum Chordata; class Aves; order Trogoniformes; family Trogonidae; genus Apaloderma; species Apaloderma vittatum. Next base: position 14,660 of record NW_009728316.1, read on the forward strand.
CGTTGTAAAGCAAACGAGAGGAGAAACCTGTTAAAAAGTAGGTGGCAACACAACCAAGGACTGCTCTAGCACGTGCACGTGGCGTGGGCTTAATTTCGACTCTGGCTGCTTCAGGTTCTGGCCGCAGAGACGCCGGGGGCGCGGGTTCCCCGAGCACTGGGGAACACAAAACTGGGTTTCAGCGTTCCTCAGAGGCTCCGGGGCTTTTTTCACTCTTGTATCTTAGCAGGCTTAGGGATGCAGATTCTTGTTTCTAAAGCTTTATCAGGATTTCCTTCATAAAGCTCTTTTGCAGAGGTGAATAAGTGGGATAAAGATTTCTCTTAGCTCCAAACTGAGCAGCATGTAAGGCAATCTCTGGGCAGTTGGCTGTGACAGAGAACACCACGGATGTGAAACCTGGATCCTGCAGAAGGAAGGAGTGAAGTTTTTGGTTCCTGCCAACCTGGATTTTTTATATACGAAGAATTCCATGTTACCAATGAGCTCCCCTGCAATTTATCCCCTTTGCTGATGGGAAGAATGCAAAAGCTACTCCAGGGACCATGCTACATCCATCCCCCTCAAGGTGCTTTTGTGCAGAATAAAGGTAGGGGGATCCTGAATCGGAGCCCCCTTACCAACAAGATGACCGGAGCAGGACAGATGGATGGATGCTGGGCACTGCCCTCTGCTCCCCAGGTCCAAGGCTCAGCCTAAATTTAACCCTGAGACCTAAACCAAGTATTCTCCCATACGCAGTCTTGTACAGATTGGTAACTAACAGCCACAGTACAAGAGTGTCCAGCAGCAGGACAAGGGTAAATGGATTTAAGTTAAAGGAGAATAGATTTAGATTGGATCTGAGGAAGAAATTTTTCAGCCTGAGGGTGGCAAGACTTGAATAAATTATCCAGAGAAGCTGTGGCTGCCCCCTCCCTGGAGATGTTCAAGGCCAGGTTAGATGAGCAACCTGGGCTGGTTAAGGGAGGTTGGGTGAGATGATCTCTGAGGTCCCTTCCAACCTAGGACATTCTGTGATTTTGTGATTCTACAACGACTTATCCCTCATCTAGATGAGATTCCTCAGAAGAACTTTTTAAAGGAAATGAGGCGCGATCAAACATCTTTGCAAAACCAAACCTGTAATCATTCCCCATCTCCCATTTCCACTGGTTCTGTCCTGGCAAACTCTGGATTATGGCAGATTTATGTCAGCGTGCGGCTGCCACGAGAGGAGAGTTGTCTCGCACCGTGTCACCCTCCAGTTCACAATGAGCCACCTTCCTTTGTAATTTTTGAGGGCAACTATATACAAAAGAAAAATCCTGAAGCTCTTAACCCAGAACACAAAAAGATGCTGTTCCATGTAACATAACAGTGTTGACAGCATGTTTATTTTTTAAGTTGCCAGTTTATGTTCTAAACTGTCTGGACTACAGTAAAAAAAATAAAAATAAAAAGCCATTTGGCTACCTTTGAGAGCATCTGTGTGAGCGCAGGTACTGGTACTTCTCAGCAGGACAGAGTTATAATGAGCTGTGCTCCATTCCAGCTGATCTGTCTGACAGAGCCGCAGCACCACGGACCTGGCAGAACGACGGCTGGGCGTGCAGGCACCCGGTAAAATCATTAAAATGCTGCACCACGGCACCACCGATAACCAGCCCGGGCTGCGGGTGGCAGGTCAGCAGCAGCGGGTCTTCTCCCACAGCCCCACCTCCAGCCTCCCCTTTTCTCTCAATAAATTGAGCCCCCGCTCAATTTATCGCAGAGGATCCTCGATGCCGTCCTAATTGCTTTTATGTAAATGTTGCCAAGGCGAAGGGCGCGGAAAAAGAACAAAGCAGGAAAAGAAAAAAGAAACAAAACCAAACCACCTCGTTTTTTTTATTCTTGTGAATTAGCTACCGGCCACGCATGCCTGGAAATCAATATTGTTCTGGTAGGAGAGCTCACACATCCATGTGCCCCCAGACCCCATCCGACACCGGCCCGAGGACATGGCAGGCAGAGACTTCTCGGAAATGTGACTCTTTTACCACAAACCCCTCGTTTGCACCTTCAGAATCACTTTGCAACCAGCTGCTGCTTTCTTAAAAGCCCTTCTCCACATTTAGGTTAAAAAAAAAGTAAGAAAAATAAATTAAATTCTGAAAAAGAGAAAGATCCCTGACGCTCAAAGAAAACCCAGCAGCCTGATCCACCCGCAACCGCTGCGCTAGGAATCAGCCTTTCTGGGTTTTTTGTGGGGTGGTTTGTTTTTTTTTTTCATGATTTCATTTCTGTGCAAGTTTACTAGACATAGCAGGCGGGTTTCAAACCTCCCGGTGACGTCAATGGGCCAGAGAAATGAGAGCTCTGTGAGCCGGCGGCCCCGCACCCAGCGCGGCTGCTCCAAAAGCTCAGACAGAGCCCATCCATCACCCCCTCCCGGCGCCGCACACAATTAACAATGGGAACGGTATTAAAAGCTGCAGATGTGTGCGAAAGCTCTTCAAGTTGCATTTTTGGGGGGAGGAAAAATAAAATTCCAAGGTAACGCGATTGTCGGTTTGCTTATAAAGGGATTTAATAACATTTTGGAGGAAATGTTCCCCCACCCCTCTGATTACTTATACAGTTCTCTTGCTTTTTTTTTTATGTAGCTCTCACTATAGAAAAATAATTGACTGCAAGCCTTTAAGAGCAGTAGATCTTTTTCATTTTTTTCTAAGGAAAGCATATGAAAATGTGTTAATTCTATCAATCTAACTGTTAAACACGAAAACGAGCTCGCTGAGAAATCCACCCATGGTACCGTTTGATCCGATGACTTCGTGCCGTGTGCTGCAAAACGCGCTCATTTCCCAGCGCCTTCGGCCCATCGAGACACTGACCCAGCTCACCCAGCCCTTCTCCTCCGAGATACTACATGTGGCTGCGTGAACACAGAATCACACAATCATTCAGGTTAGAAAAGACCCCTGGGATCATTGAGTCCAAACACTGACTCAACTCTACAAAGCTCACCCCTAAACCATCTCCCCCAACCCCACATCTCAATGACTTTCAAAGCGATGGGGAGACTCCAGCGCCTCCCTGGGCAGCCTGTGCCGATGGCTGACTGCTCCTGCTGGGAAAAAATTTCTCCTACTGCCCAGTCTAACCCTGCCCTGTTGCAGTTTGAAGCCGTTCCCTCTTGTTCTATCACTAACCGTGAGAAGAGACCAGCATCATTCCCCGGAGAAGAGAGCCCGGCCCCAACCTCTCCACAACGTCCTGTCAGGCAGTTGCAGAGAGTGAGGAGGGCTCCCCTCAGCCTCCTCTTGCTCAAACCCAACAGCCCCAGCTCCTTCCATCGCTCTTCACGAGATTTATTCTCCAGGCCCTTCCCCAGCTCAGTTGTCCTCCAAGAAGGGCCACCACACAGTCACCACAGAGCACAGGATGGGGAGATGCTGGGAGGAACGGGTATCGATGGTAGACACATGGTGGTGGCCAGGATGAGGCCACGGCCACAATAGCAGGGAATCGTAGAAACACAGAATGTTGGGGCTGGAAGGGACCTCTAGAGATCACCCAGTGCCACGCCCTGCCAGAGCAGGGTCACCCAGGGCAGCCACACAGGAACGTGTCCAGGCGGGTTTGAAAGTCTCCAGAGCAGGAGACTCCACACCCTCTCTGGGCAGCCTGGGCCAGGGCTCCAGCACCCACACAGCCAAGAACTTTGGAACTTCCTGGTGGAACTTCCTGTGTTTTAGCTTAAACCCATTATTCCTTGTTCTATTGCTGGGCACCACTGAGAAGAGACTGTCCCCTTCCCCTTGACCCCCACCCCTCAGATATTTCTATACGTTAATAAGGTACACTCTCAGTCTTCTAAAGACTAAAGAGCCCCAGTTCTCTCAGTCTCTCTTCACAGGAGAGATGTTCAGGTCCCAAGGAAGTGGGAGGGGATCACGTAGGAAGAAATAAAATCATCTTAACTCTCCCTGGCGCTGAGGGAAGTATGACAATCGGAGATGCAGAAGCATGGTTTGAGGTGGAAGAGCAGGGAAGCTAATGGGCAGACCTGTGGAAGCCAGCAGAGCACCCAAGGGCATCCCACCGCGTGTGAATGGAGATGCTCTAAAAAATTTCAAGGAGGACGTGGACTCATACGAGTAAGCTGGCAGGTGGCTTCCTGGTCATCCCTGGATGTCACCTAAACCAAAGGGTATTCACTGGAGACCCAGCAGAGCCAGGCTGGGGAAAAGCATCTCCTGAGCTCCCAGGGCAACATGCACCAAGGAAGGACTTAGAGTTCTGCATTTTAGACAAGTTAGCAAGGAGGAGGAGGAGGTAAAGGTTGGAAAAATAATTTCATGTCCATGGCAGATAGAGATACACAGGAACCTGGCTAAAAAATAGCATCCCATCCAAATAAAATGACATAGATTGTTTCACTGGAAGCTCAGATAATTACTGTAAATACGGTAACATAAATATGGTAAGAGCAGCTGCAAATGTCCTCTTATCTTTTGCCCTGCAAGACTAGCATGAAAATAAAGCCAGAAACAAGTTGAAAAGATAGGGCATAAAGAACAGGGAAAGGTCACTAAATGCCAGGCACCGTTCTGCCACCAGAATCCCTCCGTAACCAGCTCTTCAAACAGCGAAAGCAAACGCTGCGTTGCTCAGAGCCAATTAAATCCCCATTATTTCATTGTCAAAAATCCCATTTCAGCTGAGCATTGTCTTCGCCGCAGACGCATTTCAACAGTGTATTCTTTATGCTTCCTACAGCCATTTGTGAGCACAAGAGAAATATTTGGCCTCCTTTTTCTAAATTGTGCCTACAGATTTCTGAGTTATGTCTCTCAAATCTACCCTCTGCATATAAATCATTCCTTTGTTGAAGATACTGCCTATTATTTATAGAAGGCTACGGAATTAACACGCAAAGACAACCAAAATGTTGTAAGTATATCTTAAGCTACAGCTAAGCCCGACGAAAACGAAGTAACTCGAAAGTAGAGGATTTTACTCACGATATCGGAGAGCGTTAACTCCCAGATCAAAACCTGCGCACTTCAAAACTCAGTTTAAAACTCAAAAGCCAGCCTAGATGGTACCATGACAGGAAAAATACTTCCAGCCTCATATCCGGCTGCCAACAGCCCAGCCTGACTCAAGTGAATTGAAAGCGGTAACGCCAGGATGGCTGTTCTGCGTCCCGTGGTGATGAAGAAGCACCCACCACGAATCTTCCCGTTCCTCCACCATCCATTTACAAGAACCGAGGTGCGAGTGGGCCCCGAGCCACAAGCGACTCTTCCATTTCCCCAAAACAACAGTTGTCAAAGTCCCATCCCTCAGCAAAGTCCCCCCTAGCGCCCCAACCGTAGCTCCGACTGCTGCCCCGCATTGCCCAGGCATGGATGGGAGCCACCAGCTCCTCTCTCGAACTTGGTGGAGAACAAGATGCCTCCAACCTTACAGGCCACCCAGGCTGTGTTGCTCAAACAGGTTCTTTGAAACACATCCGTAGTGTTTGCTTTTAACAACCCCTTTGCAATAGGGAGCAGCTGTTTGTTCACTTGGCTACCCACCCGGCAGGGAACGGTCACTCGGTTGACTTGTTTAGTTTAATTACTACGTTTTTGGATGATAGGGAATAGTTAAGGCTTCCACCAACATCCACAATATTTTTCTTGAAGTTTACTTCAAGAGTTTGCTTCTGTGCGATGGGGCAGAGGAAAGAAAGCTCAGAAGAAGACCAAAACTGTATTTAAGAGGAACAAAATGCCTGAAGGTCCAGTGCAAACACTGCTTAACGTATCTTGCCGCCAATGCATGCTCTGACCAAGCAGCCAGGTGGTTACAAAGGCCGTGATTAGCAAGACTCAACCTGAAGTTGTAACTAGATAATGTGCTTTATTTCCACCCTTGCAGAGGTTACGAGAATTCTTACAGGACAACCCTTATCCACTCCTTTGTCAATCAATACGTTGCCAGAGCCCCTTTTGGTCTGTCCTGTTTGAAATCACCCGAAATCTTCCTGATCGATCAGATCACCTGAAACCTCCCTGATCCATCAGATCACCTGAAATCTCCCTGATCGACCAGATCACCCGAAACCTCCCTGATCGACCCTACCAGCTCCGATGGCCCTACGTGTCCCTGGGACTCAGCTCCCTCTTAGCATCACGGTCCTGCCAAGCACTTACTGCAGCCCTGCACTTCCTACAGACAGAATCATTCGTGTCGCTCTTGCAACTACTTTCTGTAGTTGAGTTTCTCCCTTCTCCAGACAAAAGGCTGTTTTCCACTACGCCCTCTGCTCGGCACAGGCGCCAGGTCTGTCCGTAACCAACGCACATGGTCCCTCTTCTTCCCGGCAGTCGTCATTCTGGCAAATGGATTAACGCTTCCCACCCTTTCCTCCCGATCCGACAGCCCTCTGTTTTAGCTCACTAGGGTTTCTCCTCCAGAGGAACTTGCTAAATCCAACCAACAACTCCCCCTGCCAAAACGTCACAGGGAAGCCACGCTAATAACTCCAAGACGGGTCTAACAGGGGCTCTGCTAATGCACAGCAACACCTGCCGCTGTGTCAGCCACAGCCACATGATTCCCCGCTTATCTCCGTCCTTCAGCTCTGGCAGCAACCACACATCTTCCTTCCTGAGCTCACCCAGCCTCATCTCCCAGCACTGGGCCCCGGCCGGGTGCCTCCAAGGCTTGCTCATGCACAGGAAGAGTTTAGCAGGGGCAACGTTACAGATTTCAACAGTCCTGTGGCCACTGCTTGCTGAGATCCTGCTAGGTTCCTCAACACGCGTGCCTGGACACCACGCTGGGACCCTCCTTCTTTCCCCTTCTGGCCGACTCCTTGTTCCCAGGAGCCCGTTTCTTCCTTTCTTTAACATTTGCTTGAGCCAGAGGTCTTCCAATAATACAATAACGCATTTTTCCTCATCTCTAAACGTTTACCTTTCCGTTCTCCAGTCCCTGGAACGCCACGCACGGCTCTTCTCGGTGAGCTCTAGAGGAGGAAAGCTAACTGTGCACAGCACCACTGGAAGACTCAGAGCCCCAGTCTTTTTATCTATACGCACAAAATATATTTTTATTAACATATACGAATTCTAAGCTACGGATTCATATCCGAGTCTAATGCAGAGGGAGCCACAGTTAAACGATTATAAGTAATAATAAGATTACATAGAACAAATTGTGTAAGACCATGATATATACGTGTACAGGTAGGATTAGAGAATAAAATATATAGAATAAAAATTTCTCTATTTTCTGCTCTTACAAGGTGCTGTATGGACTACACAGAATTCTAAGCTACGGATTCATATCCGAGTCTAATGCAGAGGGAGCCACAGTTAAACGATTATAAGTAATAATAAGATTACATAGAACAAATTGTGTAAGACCATGATATATACGTGTACAGGTAGGATTAGAGAATAAAATATATAGAATAAAAATTTCTCTATTTTCTGCTCTTACAAGGTGCTGTATGGACTACACAGGATACGTCTAAGACCATATATACCACGCTGTGCAACGACTCAATACCTGAACTTCACCAGCCCTTTTACCTAGGGAAAGGAAAGCGCGTTTCGGCGCGGTCTCCCCAAGGAGCCCTGCAGTTCCTGCTGTGGGACACGCCTCGGACATTCTCCCCACGTCTCCCGACGCCCCGACGAGAGCAGCGGCAGCAGCTCCAGCCCCATCTCCTCATCACAACGCAGTTGACAATAGCCTCGAGAAGGTACAGAGGTAACACCATGAGATCACCCAAGCCAAGAGATGGTCTCGGTGACTCATTTTCTTTTTCAAAACGAAGATTTTCTGCTCGCGCGCAGCTTGTAACAAAAACAATTAAGCCCAACGTAAAATTTTCCATCCTCTTCCCACCCTTTTCACGCCCCCCCCCAATTACTAGGAGTCGTGAGGGTGCGTTGGGAGATCAAACCTGATGGGGAAAGACAGATGAAAAGAAAAATATTCAGCAAGCACCCTGACAATTTTACAGCTCCGGGAACACGCACATCCTTATCAATGCTTCCGTTCAGCAGCTGCTTTTTTTGCACAGGTAAAATCGCTTTTTTTGCCCACCAGAACTGCTCTGATCCGGACAGACCCAAGCAATACTTACCAAATCCACGAGTGACGGCGATTAGGTAAAAAATTAACATTTAACATCTTCCGAGATGATGTTCTCTTCTACTCGTCCAAAAAATATTCAGTACATTTTCTGCTCGTTCCAAACTTCTCTCTTTCTGAAGTTGATATCAGCGGCACGTAGATGTTTCCAGGAGTTTTTATTCTTTGTGATTACATGTCAACTCCCATCGCAGGGTGGATGTCACTTTATATACGAATGCAAATGACTTGGCAATCAAAATGTGAGGGTGCATGTAGAACAGCCTCTACGGACTCCCATATTTCTTCATTTGTATCAGAAGAGGAAAAAAAAAAAAAAAAAATCTACTTCTGGCAAAGCCCTGACTGCAGTTTCCTGCTCTCATTTGTATAATCCCTTCCAGTGATCCTGAGACAGGGAGGGGGGAAAAAGGAGGCTTTTTCCAAGCTGGAGAAACATTTTCCTGTTTATCCTTTCCAGGTCATTTCATTCACCACCTTCACAGATGAATCAAAGTTTTCTGACGCTGCGGTAACTCCTCTCCCAGGTCCCTCCTGCCGACCCCGCTCTGCGGACGCGAGCTTCCTGGGGTGACACGAGTGCAGGTGGACACCGAGGTCCCTGCCCAGGTTATTATTAAGGGGTTACAGGCAGGAGGGGGCACATCCCTCTGGCAAAAGGCCTGCCTGACCCATCCCACCAAACCCGAAGAGCCAGCAACGCTATCGGAGGGTCTCAAGCTCCCCGCGCGGGGTCATTCTGCACCGTGCTCTGCCTCGCTCCCGTCACCCGGGGACGGGGCTGGCTTTCTGGCTGGGATCCCTGGCTGCCTCTCTGCCCGGCTGTGGAGGTGCTGCGCCTGCAAGGAAAATCCTCCCGGCAGGTACCTCCGCAGCTGCAACTTCACTCAGAGTCTCGGAGTCGGAGCAGATTTGCCCGTCTCTGCAGAAAATGGAATTTTACAAGATTTACATCTAAATCCCGCCGCGAAACATCAAACCCGGCACAGCTCCCTGGTGCATCGAGACGTCAAGGGGGTGGGTGGTGGGAAGGAGACGGAGCTGCGCCGAGGAGCAGCTCCCCAAAAAGAAGGGGTTTGGGCAGCGGCGCAGTACAGGGCTCGCCCGACAGCCCCCCCTCCACCTCCCCACCACACACCCGTCCCGGTGCACCTCCGCCCAAATCGGTGCTGGGGAGATGCAGAAGCCGGGGAGGGGATGTAGGGACAAAAGGGAGGGCTGGTTCAAGAAAGAAGGGAGAATTTAAAGAGCTTCCAGCAGCAACCAGCGCGACGGGTCGGGAATGCTGAAAGGGGAATCCGCCCACGCGCCCCTGCCCAGGCAGCGCAGCCGCCCACCCGCGGGGTTACGCTAATGAGGCTGGAGGGTTCCTTCTCTTTGGGAAACCAGGGGCCCAATGTCAAGAAATGCACAGCACGTATAAGCACGTTTTCCATTTACTGGGTTTTTTTTGGTTTGGGGTTTTTTTTCTCCCCCCCTCCCAGTGAGGTCTTGAGACATTTCACCTTGACAACCAAAAGGATGGGATTTTATCATCAGCTGTAATCAAAAGCACAAGCAAATGGGTATAAATGGGCTTTCTATAGGTGACGTAAAAAAATGGGCTTCACATTTCATCAGAGCCCTAAGTGACGCGTCACGTTCCCTGCCCACAGAGAGCAGGGGACCCAAAGCAGCCGGAGGGGACACTGAGGAGTCGCACCCTGAGACCCAGACCCCAAACCTGCAGCTCAGCCCGAACCAGAAAGCGGAAGGAGGGACTCCTTTCTTAAGGAGGATCTCAAATCTGATTTCCAAACACACAGAATGGGGTGGACCAGTCACGTCAGCACATGCTAAGTCACAACTCAACAGTTTGTGCTGACACGGTCGAAGCTACGGATAAAAATCACCCCAGATTGGAAGAACTACGCGCTTCTCTTCTGTAATTGTGGGATGAGACATTAAATTGTATTTTATTGTACTGGCATTAAAGAAATTCATAGGTAAAAATTAAAAGCATAATAAAAAAGCATGCCCATGAAGACGGAACATGGATAATGCATATGCAGTTTGCACCTTGCATTTGTTTTGCTGCATCTCTCCTTTTGCCAATTTGCTTGGAAAGGAGACAGTTCTACATGCAGCGGCGAGGAACTTGGCCTTCAGATCTGTGTAGACCACGGCCTTATGCACCTCCTGTATGAAAAAAGCCCACAAACACCCGTGGGTGGAGGTAAACACACAGACACGTGCACACCTTCGCCCCCAGCCCGCAGATCGCACCGCCAGGACAACAGGTAGTTGGACAAATGACCGTTTGAACACACACATCAGTTCTGCTGCTGCTGGCTTCAGAAAGGGAACTGGAAACGCATGTTGGTTTGGATATAGTGGAAAACTCAGCTCAGAGGCTACTTCAGGCATTTAACGGTGCTGGTGTTTCTAGTTTCTTTTGTGAAGCTAAGCCCAGCATCACAGACCCGCAGATGCACCTCATGCCGTTCTCATAAACGAAAAATACTGTCTGAGAGAGTTAAATTAAGCAACTCCCACCATGGGGCTGGCTGAAATTTAATTTGCCAGCAAAGAGAAGAAATTCAGCTCACGTCATGAGTTAAACTCAAGCCTCTGAGCCATTCCCAATGGCCACACCAAAACTGGGCTTGAGGGGGTGACATGCCGCTGTCACCCCCCAAAATCTCCCGCTCGTCACTCTGCTGGCTTCTCCTCCAACCCAACAAGTGGAAAATGCTCACGATTTCACGTGACTCAAAGAAATTTCAAGTCCTCCTCTTGCCCTACATGATTCTTGCCCTTCTAGCTTTTCCCCAGCTCTCAGGCTGGCAGGTTAAAATATCAGCGGGTTTAAAACAGCAGAAGTCTTCTTGCCCCACATGATTCTTGCCCTTTCAGCTCTTCCTCAGCTCTCAGGCTGCTAAGTTAAAATATCCCTGGGTTTAAAACAGCTTTGCCCTTCACCCGGGAAGAACCATCAGCACGTCCCTCTCGAACATAAAGTCTGCCATGCTTCACGTCTTCAATATCACTCTCATTCTTCTTGGTGAAAAAATCAGAATTAATTCACCACTAATTTGGTAATGGACGTTTTCGTGCACCACGGCTTCTTTTCTATCCTACCATGCCGAGATTCTGCATTTTCTCTCCCTGCTCCCATTTGTGCGGTGTCTCCTTTCACGTTTCCAACCCCTCCCTTCACTCGAGCATCCTCAATGCGATGTGGGTAATTGCAGGGAATGTGGCAGTAATCAAATGGTGGCCGAGTGGGAAGGAAAAGAAGTCATTCTCCTGTTTTCTTCTCCTACAGCTTCTCAGACAGTTGAATAATTATCCCCCACTAAAGACCCAAGCGAAAGACTTGCAACTGCAGTATCAACGTGACATAAATGAACGTATCTCTCAGGGCTATGATCAGAACCCACTTCTACATCACTTCTGGGTCTAAGCACCATTGAGTGTCCTGCCTCCTACTCCCACCCACTTCAAAAAACCCCATCAATTTGTTCATTTTGATCTTATCCATTGGGTGCCACATCTACATATTTAATCAGTTGATTAATGGAAGGATAAAATGCCCTGCTAACAACAAGTCCTAGTCCCATTAGTCCAACTCAGCAGCCCCAAGACCCAATGTTGCACCAGGAAAACTTCATTTTCTGAAAAAAAATTGCACAGACTCTTCAAACCCACTTGCTAGAAAACCAGCACACGTAACCTTTTTGGGTTTTTTTTTTCCCACGTCTTTCAGAAAAGCGACATAAGGCAGCAATTGCGCAGCTGGCCCGCTATCGCGCTGGCTTGAAACGCTCCAGGCCCTTCGGCGCTTCGTTACCTTTAGTCCCTCAATCAACAGCAGGTCCCTGCATAGGCTCTGAAATGCTCTTTGTCCTCAAAAGGCATAGATAGAGCAGCCTGGAAAAAATCAGCTGGGATTTTGGATAGCTTGAGACAAACCAGAAGCATGGCATGTTTGTAAAAGTACACACTTTTGATGCTCTTTCTAGCTTAAAAATCCCTATAGCAATGCAAGAGCATATTGAGAGTTCCACCCCAGACAAATAACAACTAAAATACTAAATCTATTTAGAGGGAGATTTTCTCCTAGTGGTTAAGAGCAGAACAACCAGGATGATATGCAAACACCCCAGCTTAGAATCGAAAACCAGGAAAATCACTCAGAAACGAACTTCCCCAATGCTGTTCCCCGGTATTTTATCAGCTGGTTTGCAGAGCAGTATCGACCCTCTCGCAAGGGTCTGTATTGTTGGGGTTTGGGTTTTTTTTGTCTTGTGCAGCCACCACGGGCTGTGGCGCGGAGCACGGAGCTACCTATCCATTGGGAAAGGATGCGATCGCTTGTGCACCAAACCAGCTACTCAGCCACGCAGAAGCTTTTCATTCATTCTTTCCTTCTTTCTGGCCATGCTGATTCATAATGACGAAATACCGATTTGCAATTCTAATTCCCTCTTTTCTCTTAAACAGGCCTGACCCAAGAGCTCCAGGAATATCACCTTGCCAACCCTTAGAGGAAATATCAGTATTCTCTGAAAAATATACTTATTTAAGAAATGCAATCATGAAAACATATACTCATTCAAGCTCATTAGCTCAGCAAACGTAATTCCAAGATAAGCTATTTTTCTGGAACTCTGGTCACCAAATAATAAGCTCTACCTGCTGTAAACTGACTTGAAACCCATAGGTGATTTGTTCTGCAGGGGGAATCATCGGCTCCAAAACATGACCTGGATCTCACACAGGCTCTTCTGCAAAACGCGCACGCCAAAGACCTCGCAGGAATACAAGGTTAAGATAAGCCGAGCGCTGGCCCGCAGAGAATAGCAAGTGTAATTAGAGGCCTGTACTCAGCGGGGGCAGGCTCGCCGAAATCTCTTGCCAGCGCTGATGACTCTAATTGTCAACTCAGCTGTTCAGGGCTGGGTTTTCACAGAACCGTGTCACAGGATGCCAGAATCCCAGGTGGGATGGAGTTTGAGGATCATCTGGTCCCAATCTTTCTTGGCAAAGGGAGCTCTGCAGTCCCTGCACCGGGGTTACGGGTGTTTCTGACGGGCTCCCTCATGTTGTCTTACGCTCACAGCCTGGATAAATACAGGAGATGGCACAGGCGCTTCATGTTTTCCAAAAACGGCATCACCAGAAGTCATTTGGCAGTAGGAAACCACAGCTTCTGGAGCGATGCTATCAATATATCCTGAATTTCTCCTCCACAAATGCAGAAATCAAGTTCCCCCCGGGACGATTCATCTTCTCAGAACAGACACATCACCTCCATCTTTCTCACCAACACCTTCCTTCCCCTCTCGCCGTAAATAAAACTTGCATTTCCAAGCGGGTAACATTCGAGCCAAGAGACTTAATGTGCAAGAGGAGGTGTTTCAAAGCAAACCCTTCGCACAAAGGGGACCAAAGCCGAGAGACGGTGTTTGCCACCAGAGCAGAGCGTAGCTTTTTCTCCCGGAGAACCCCCCAAATCCCTCTGCCACGCAGCCACACGCAGGACCTGGGTCTTGCATCGTACTGCAGCCCAGCGAGCCACCACCGTGGTGTGGGTAAGTGGGAGATAGTCAGACCAAGCCTGTACAAGAAATGGAGGAAATTAAAAAAAGGAAAAAAAGAAAAAAAAAAGGAAAACCAGCTCACCAATACTCGATCCACCCTGCAACTTCCCAGCAAACGTTTCTGAAAAGTTTCCAACAGAAAATAACATAATGAATCAACAACGGCAGCTGGTTTGTGAACATCGAGCGCCACGTTCTTTGTAACCACCTCCGAGGGGACTCAGTGCTGACTTGGCTGGCAATTAATTAGTGGGAGAGTTTTTATCTATTTTATGTCAACAGCATATATGATGGTGTCTTTCGAATGCACATTTTTGGTGCGAGCACATCAACATCTCGAAGCTGGGAAGGGGCTGTCTGCAGAAGTGCACGCACTGAACAGGTTTCCATCTGGATTGTATTTTGATTTACAATTTTACTGCATCTTTAGGGAGCTTTAATTTTATGTTCCACTTCGGCTACTTCCAGCCTCTACCACCTTCACAAACCAATTTATGGAAGAGATGCTGCAGGGGATGCGAGCTCCCACGGCAGCACGCGAAGCAACTAAACCAAAGCACCATTTATCAGATGGAAACAGAAACTTCAGCTTTTAGGCCTAAGATGAAATTTATTTGCTCTTGATGCATCACTTCTTGGGAAACAGCAGTTGCTGCGTTACCTCGCTTAGGGAAGGAACATCGATGGCTGCTTTCTGGACGAAACTAAACGAAGCCACAGAGAAAAAGTGCTGTAATTCCTTACACATCGGAATATCCTCACCTGTAAGCAGACTTGTTGTAATTAGAGATGAGGCATCGCAGCACAGCTAGGCAGCAACCTGACAGGACATCGTAGGGAGGTTGGGGCTGGTCTCTTCTCACGGGTAATTAGTGAGAACAAGAGGGAACGGCTTCAAACCGCAACAGGGCAGGGTTAGACTGGGCAGTAGGAGAAATTTCGTCTCAGAATGAGTAGTCAGCTGCCCAGAGAGGTGGTGGAGTCCCTGGAGGTGTTTAAAGGTCGTTGAGACATGGGGTTGGGGGAGATGGTTTAGGGGGGAGCTTTGCAGAGTTGGGTTTGTGGTTGGATACTGATCCCAAGGGTCTTTTCCAACCTGAATGATTCTGTGGTTCTATGACATGTTCTTTCCCTGAACCCAGCGTGAGCGACCCACTGACATCAGGAGTGCTAAACCAGACCCCTGAGCACTGGGTCTGCCTGACTCTGAAATCCCTCCAGGGACAAGGACTCCACCCCTGCCCTGGGCACCTGTTCCAGTGCCCAAGAATCCTTCTAGTAAAGAAATTCCTCCTAATATCCAACCTAAAAGAAAAAGAAGTGTCAGAGGAGAAGGACAAAGCACATCGGGACTGCCTCACTGGTGTCTGGTGCCACCACAGGGATTCAAGTAAGCAGAAACCAGAAGTTTAGAGGCTACAGGGACATTAGGAAAAGTTTTCTGGACATTAGGAAAAATTTCTGGACATTAGGAAAAATTTTCTGGACATTTGGAGAGATTTTTCTCCAGCAAGAGTAGTCAGCCATCGGCACAGGCTGCCCAGGAAGGTGGTGGAGTCCCCATCCCTGGTGATGTTTAAAGGTCGTTGAGATGTGGTGTTGGGGGGGATGGTTTAGGGGTGAGCTTTGCAGAGTAGGGTCAGTGGTTGGACTCGATGATCCTAGGGGTCTTTTCCAGCCTGAATGATTCTGTGATTCTGTGTCCTGAGGTTCCCCAAGCTGTGACTCTGGGTCTCCCCTCCACCAGTGGAGCCATCTGGAAAAGCCGATGCCGAACCAACGCCCAATGCTGGCACATTCTTCCATCTCCCCACTCCCTGCTGCAGGCCAGGAAGAAAATCTGACCCCACACCAGGCTGGGCGATTTCTTGATGAGTAACAAACCCTCTCTAAACACAGCCCGGGTGTTTTCAGACTCAAGCATCTAAAGGTGGACTCCAATTCTTGGTACCTCTGTAAGGAATGGGATTTCTAGATGCGACAAAGCACGACGACCCGGGCGGTGGGTGGGAAGGCACCTGGCAGGAACGAGCTTTGCTGGCTTCCCTACATCTCATCTATAGCACTGATTTATATGCGAAAGAAATAATTGCCTCTTTAACACAGGTCATAATATTATGACTTATTACCCTCAACACTTTTTTTTTTTCCTTCCTACCTTCAAGCCTTTAAGCTGTAGCTTTCGAGAGCATTAGCTTTCATATCTCCTTGAGTGAAGAAGGGGTATTTTTACACGATGGCATTTTGTGTTAAAACAAGCAGATGACAATTTCGGAGCGCGGTACTTAAGGAGCTATTTCCTGACAGGAGACGAGAGAAAGCAGCAGTTTCCTCAGGCACTCAGATTGCTCCTTTCTGCTCTCTCCCATAATGTTAACTCCCATCATGCTCCCAATTTCCTTTGAGTGCAAATCCATCTGCATGACAATATTTTAAAATGTTTTCTATTACAGCTGATTCCGTGACAGGGAGGAAGTCCCAGAACAGACAGGAAAATTCAATCGCATTCTCCATGCGCTTCCTCGCTTGCAAGCGTTTTACAGCCACCGCAGGCCACGGCGATGCCAAGCGAACCCCATGAGGAGAAGCTTCGGAATCTTTGCAAATTTACCATTTTGGCCACGGAATAGCCACTTATCCCTAACTATTACAATCCCTGATTTTCACTCGGAAAAAGATAACGCAATTTCTCGAACCCCCTAGGGAATCTGCGGTTTCTCGAAAATGGAAAAAGCTAAGACGATATCGCAAAACTTGCCAGTGTTAAGATTTTGTTTAATGCAGCGTTTCCTTGGCATACTGAAACTCCCCTCTCAGTGTTATATTATATATTCTGTAACAAAGAAGTAACTTAATAGTTATTTTTTCATATTGAAATCACTTTCGTTTTAACTTCCAGCAGCAGAATAATACGCGCGTCTCTACGCATTCATCCAAGCCGGGAGATTCTGGCACGCTAAAACTGTGAAAAACCACAACAGTCATAATTTTTAAATAATTTGAAAGCAGTGAACGTGCCACCATTATTCGAGAGCATTCCCCAGACTTAGCTACACAAAGCAAGTCACGCTACCTCAGCAAATGCCTGTGAAATGCCAACAAGAATTTGCTCTGAACCAGGTCCAAGGTGGGTGAGCTCTGGGGTGGCTCAGATCTGCTGCAGGTACTTCTACCTTCTCTCAGTGCTCCTGGTGCTGCTGGTGTCTGGTTTTAACGCTCCCTCACTTGGGGGCACGGCTGAAGTAGAGGTGGCTTGCTGAGCGCAGGATGTTTTCTCCTTTTTTTCTGCATTGGCTGAGCTGTAGCCTCTGTTCCCACAAGTGCAGGAGCACCAGGAAGTCGCTCCTTCAGTGGTCAAGTGGGGTGAAAACTAGAGAATATCAACCACAGAATCATAGAATGGTTTTGGTTGGAAGAGACCTTCATCAAGTCCAACCTCTTCCTATCCCTTTCAACACCACTAACCCATGTCCTTCAATGCAACACCACCCTTCTCTTAAACCCCTCCAGGGATGGCGACTCAGCCCCCTCCCTGGGCAGCCTGTTCCAGTGCCTGACAACTCTTTCAGTAAAGAAATTCTTCCTAATATCCAACCTGAACCTCCCCTGGCACGACTTCAGGCTGTAACCAGAGCGTTACAAAAAGATTAGTGACCATGAAGAAACGTACTCAGAAGCTACATCCAGGAGACAACAGCTTCATGGCCGCAACGTCTACTGGTTTTATTCAACCCTCACCTTTCACACCTGTGGCCACAAAGCTGACAGGTGCACAAGCCAGACGGGTATTTAAACATCTATCCGAACACTTGCTGGCGGGATCACCCTGCAAAGAGACCTCAAACGCAGCGAGGCCACGACAGAGATGAGATGAACTGGGGCCGAACGAAAACGACGGGTTCTTCGCAAACCTGCTCTTCCTGGGGGTTCAGCAACACCTCCTGTCACTTCTGCAACTATTTGATTTTGCTCTTGCTGAACACGCAGAACCACTGCTCTCAAGGTACGTACGTCAGGAACTCACCTCTCCCACCTTCCCATCTTCCCTGGTGGGAAATCAACCTTGTTGAACAGAAACAATGGACATAAAGAAATGCAAAGGGAAAGGACTTTTTAAAGTCATCATTGTTTTTTAATTGAGCAACCTGGTCCAAGGGGAGGTGTCCCTGCCCAGAGCAGGGCGTTGGAACGAGATGATCTTGAAGGTCCCTTCCGACCCAAACCATTCTAGGATTCTATGATTTTCTAAGTTTATTTTCCGGGTTGAACCTGATCAGAGAACAGGTATAACCAGACAGAATTTGAGGGACTATCTACTTTTGTTCTAGGCAGAGCACCTTCAAAGACAGAGTCATGAGAGTCAGCTTCACGTGAGCACGGGCACCCATCTGGCATGTGGAGGTGCACTGAAGGGCTTTATATCAAGCAGCAGTACAGAAAATTTAACTTCTGAATTCTGCCAGCAAAGGGCTTTGCAGGAAACTGAGGCTCTTGCTATTCAAGCCTATGAGTTCTGCCAAAGCCTCACAGAGAACATACACCTATTTTACTCAAGTTTGGCATTATAACAACATTTTGGAAGACAAATAACATTGCACAGAAGTTAATACACACATATTCATTCCAAACAGATAAAGCTGATGAATCTAGCTTGACCATGCAGTTCAACACAGTAGGCAAAAACCTGTAGTTTCTAAAGACATCAGGGCTAAAATGAGGAATTTCAGTTCTGGAGGAAATGAGGAATTTCAGGACCTGGTAAGGACAGACTTGTTTTGCACAAAGTCTGCTTCTCTCAAGGCCTTTCCCACTGTCCTCGACGATGTGTTCTATGGACTGCTCTTGCCTGGCTTTCTTGACGACCTATGGTATATGATGAAAAAAATACTCTTTCCAGAACAGATTTCATGAAGAGGTTTAAGTCCTTCGACAGACTTACTCATGCATCTCAGAATAGTCCACGTCGCAGCCTGGCATTGTGAGCGTATATATTTAACTGTTACTCCTTATCACTTACATTCCCTACCCTCTAAATATCATCATCTCAAGAACAGAGCGAAGGCACATTCTTCCTAAATCTTTTCAACTTTGTGGCGAGAAAACATCCACACACACAAAAGCCTCCATTTTTGGACTTTGGCACCTGGAGTCCTTCCAATTTCTTTGCTCCATTACTATGATTTTCAAAGCATTTTTCAATTGCTCCCATTTCCAAACCAAACGTCCCGGAAAAGGGCAAGAAATCAAGCACCCTCTCTCCTCAGCCCTTTTTCACGTCGCATGGGCTAAAGGCAGACTTTTGTACACCTGAGAGTAGCAACAGGTAAAGTCGCCAAAAATATGTCTACCCCAAATATGTTGAGTTTCTTTACCTAACAGGGAAAATCAAAATTATGTAGAAGTAGCACCGTAATATCAGATAGCAGGTGTATTGTTTTAACTGTTAAGACACTCCTGTAGCACCGGGTGTTCTTTCAAGAGCACTTCTAACACCCACGCCAAAGAAACCCCGTGGAGCTGCGGTGACAGAGCCAGAGATGCCAGGATTAGGATGGTGACACCATTTTTTTTTAATGCACCCAAATAGCAATTTGAGAACATGCTTCCCAGTTCCAGGAAAACATGAACCCAGATGTTCTTAGAGAAAAAAAAAAACAACAAAGCAAACACCGTTACCTCCCAACACTTTTCTCTCCCGGGAGCCTGGTTATGGCATTTTCTTACAGGAACCGTTTGACGCGAGGCAAGTGCAGTGCTTTTGTTTCCTTGGAAACAAACCCTTTCAACCTCCATCGCACACAATCTTAAGGAAAGGAAAACTCTGTAATTAGGCCCAAGGTCTCGCTATTTTTAGCCAGCAAGATGTTAAATGGCAACTACTTTATTAGCAATAGAACACAATGAAAATGCACTTATCTCAATTATTGGAGTAGTAAGTCTTCATATCAACCAAAACAATAAATCCATTGAATTCCGCCAAGAAACATAATTACTCTCACATTTAAAAGAATTTGGTAGATTTGGATGTAGCTACACTCAGCACCGAGATGAAAAGGAAAGCTCTGAGCGACAAACAAAATTGAAACAATCATGACGCCACATTTATTCCTTTAGGAGACTTTACAACCCTGAGTAACCACCAACATTCTGCTGAAAACGTTTGCCCACAAATGCTGAAGTACTATCAAGTATCACCACCTGCACGTACCTTCTCAGTATTTTACTCATACCTTGCCACTTCTTTACTTGAGCTCTAGTATGAAGCAACAACATTAGGACTGACTTTTAACCAAGTACCATCTGCTCTACAATAAACTGCTGTGTAAAACTCAACATAATATTGCTTGATTGATTGCCTTAGCTATAGAGCTTTTGTAGGCAGGAGCAAAATGCTTTCTCACACCCCAGGAAGATGCTGGAGATCTGCCTGTACAAAGGTCTGCAAGAGCTGGCACGGGTGCTTTAGCCAGTGGGATCAAGAAATGCGCGTATCCTGTTCTTCACCATCCGTTTTCCACATCTTTAGATTCATAAATATACAGAAATGGCCTCAAGCTGTGCCAGGGAAGGTTTAGATTGGACATTAGGAAATATTTCTTCATGGAAAGGGTTGTGCAGTCCTGGCACAGGCTGCCCAGGGCAGGGATGGAGTCCCTGTCCTTGGAGGGATTTCAAAGCGGTGGAGACGCGGTGCTCCGGGACATGGGTAACAGTTAGCCTCGATGATCTTAAGGATCTTTTCCAACCTAGATGATTCTGCTCTATGATACAATTGACCAGAAGACAGAATGATCCGAAGAGTAAACTGCTGAGGATTTTCACCAGCACTACTTTTCCCAGCAGGTAAAAGCTTGCACCTGTTACTCAATCACAGTGCTCTACTCTTCCCCAACACATCCACAATGCCAAAATCATTCAAGAATCAAAATCTTGCAGTCAGAGAAAGGAGGTAGATTCTTTCACTAGCAACATAAATATGGCCTAAGGAACTTAGTTTAAAGGAACTGGGTAATTTAGTTTCAAATATGATGGCCAATTCTATTCTGCTTATGATTCCTTGGTGTTTTTACTGTAGAAAATTTCTGAATCATTTCAATTAAAAATATGCCCGTTGAATTCTATAAAAAAGTTACTTGAAAAGGTAAACAGAAAAGAATTATCTATTAAATACTACTGCAAAATTGGTATTTTCTCCTAAGAAGAAGTTTTAAAGTATTATAGAATTATTTAGATCACATATATTTATACAATTCTCTAATTCTACTGTTAATTTTTATGCATTCAAAAATTATAGGGTAGTTTTGCTATGCACCGAACACATAATCAAAACATTATTTCTGTTAAATTTTACTACTAGGCTACATGGGGAAATGGATGATTAAAACCAAGATTTACCAAATTATAACTTCATGTTTTGTACAGCAAAACTGAACGCGGGAGTGAAACTGTTGCACAGCCCTTAACTTGTATTTGCCGTTCTCTGGAGAGTCTCTCACTTGCTTCTGATAGATTTTCCTTTGTCTTGTATAAACGTGTTAGAATGAAAAAGATTTATCCTCTGACCATGCCGTCTTTTTGATTAAACATTACACTGCAGGATTTTTTCCACCATAAATAGAGTGGTTTTCAAAGAAAGGAAGCGTCATGACACTTGTGAGTTGAATCAGTTGAACGGAGGTAAATCCCAGAGAAAGGAATTTGAATGCTTTTATGGATGAAGATTATTGGGCTTAATGTTGAACGTGTGCTTAAGTTTCTCGCTGAAACAGAGTTGACCAAAAGGCATGTAAGTGATACAACAAAGGGTAATAGTTTCAAATTGAAAGAGGGGGGATTTAGATTATTAGGAAGAAATTATTTTCTGTGAGGGTGGTGAGTCCCTGGCAGAGGTTGCCCAGAGGAGCCGTGGATGTCCCCTCCCTGGCAGTGCCCAAGGCCAGGCTGGACAGGGCTTGGGGCAACCTGCTCTGGTGGGAGGGGTCCCTGCCCAGGGCACAGGGATGGAACGAGATGGTCTTGAAGGTCCCTTCCAACCCAAACCATTCCAGGAGTCTATGATGACTCTATCGGCATGTTAGTTACTGCTTCTATAAGTAAGAAACTGTTTCAGACGACTAAAACCACCATAATAGATCAGCTGACCCAGACAGCCTCGAAAGCAATCTGCTCACCTTTCTGATGGAGAGCTGGGAGATCAGCTCCTCCTACTTCTGCAGAAGCTCGTCCTATTAAAGGATTTAGAGTTACAAATATAATGGGTAGGGCCGAGCTCAGTCTTGCAAGATGAGCACTCTTTGCCTTTCCATTTCAGTTGGTTTGGGAAGAATACATCCCCTCCCTTCTTCAGCCAGGTGGGCTTTGTGCCTTCCTTCGAAAGAAAGGGCTGTAGGACTCTAACAGAGACTACTGCAATCCAACTTCTGCTGCATTTTTGGTGCTTCATGGGGTAGGTGAAGGATAATGTATCATGGCAGAGCTGTTTTCACGATCAATGGCAAATACACAACCCCAAACTGGAACCAACTTGCACAGATATAGCCCAGTCTGCAGTCACCATAAACAGGCATTCACGAAACGTCCTTCTCCAACCACGTCACAATAATGTCGGGTGTTCAGTGGGTCAGGGTGCCACCGCTTGAAGCGAGAGGGGGTAGTTAATTCCAAAGCGATCACCTCATCAAAAGTGTGACTGTGTGGGTGTTACGCATCCATCCCCAGCCCCACACAGCAGGAAGACCAAATTATTATACAAATTATTGCTGCGGTATGCAATATACTGCTGCTTTTCTCCGAGGAGCTGGTTAGGTATTAAATTCTCTCTCTATTCCAAAATACAGTAGAAAATTCAGAGATGGATCCAGTGCCCTAAACAAGGCAATTCACCGCTGATGAATGACACTTCTCTGTCTGCCTAAGAAATGCTTCGTTAGACGTGCAGCTCAGCCTCACCGTTCCAAGAGAAAAGATCCACTTAGAGTCGTCTGGATCCTAATATCAAGCCTCTGTCTCTTCAATTCCTCCTAAACAACACCTTTACGCAGCTCCTGAAACGGCAAAGAGACAATCTACCTGCTGCGACAGAAAATTGCGCCACTTGTCACAGAAAATACATACATTGGGAAGCAGCTGCTGTGAAAACTACCTCGTTTTGAATGATGGGAAGCCGAGCTTCTTTAATGCTTTCCATTCCTCCAGTCTCTAGGGTGTATCTGATTCTATTCTGCAACAGATGACTTAACATCCTGCATGACAAAGAAGGCAGGCCATGGTGTATGTCAGATAAACTCATCAAGAGGCATAAAAGTGGAGAAGGACAGAACAGAATCATAAAATTATTCAGGTTGGAAAAGACTTTTGGGATCATCGAGTCCAACCACTAACCTTA
>NW_009728317.1:0-1497 GCF_000703405.1 Apaloderma vittatum
TTTTGTCGGTTAGTGGGCAGAGCGTATTTTCTGGTGTGAGTGCTGCGTTACTGCTCTGGATTTTTCTGTGGCCAGCCCAAGTCTTTTAGTGGTTGGAATGTACGATGGCTCTGTTGTGGTCTATGACGTACGGAGTTGCAGTGACGCGCACTTTTGGACAGCAGGTAAGGCTGTGATTTCTCATCTCACAGAATCACAGGATTATTGAGGCTGGAGAAGACCTCTGAGATTATCAAGTCCAGCCTTGGCCACATCTTGACAATTAACAAATCAAAGAACGACTGAGGAACTAAGGGAATAGTAACAGTCTTGATAAGTAAGACTTGCGAATGCTCCAGGATTTTGCACAATTGCTTTCCTTTCCAACTTCCATCAGTATCTTCCCATTTGGACTGGAAATGCCTCCTTAAGCATTACTCGCGCATGCTAGAAGTATTGGAAAGGTGAAAGAAATGAGTTTTTGTGAAAATGCAGCAAGTTACCACCACACATCCACTTACACCCTGCGTACTGCCTGACTAGAACAATCCTGCCCCAGGTAATAAATCCTTGTGGGAGACCAGCGGTAGCTTTTAGTGTTTTCTCACTCATTCCCCTTGCCAAAACTGGAGAGAGCCTCAGAACAGAAAAAGCAGGAATGAAGAAGAAAATGAGAGTGAGGGGGTGATCAGGGAGGCAAGGGCATCTCCCCAGGTGCAGGGAACTCTCCTGCAAGGTGCAGATTGATTTAGTGATTCAGGCGTCAGTCAAAGGGGCAGCAGCGCATAAGAAGAGCCCTGAAAACATCAGACGTGACTGGCAAAAGAAAAATCTTCCTGGAGCAAAACAGCCAATGGTCAGTTCTTTTTTTTTTTTAAGAGAAGCTAACCAACATTTATGTTGTAAGACTTGATGTTCATTACAAAGTGGAAGGTTGATTATTGTCTAGATATACTGTCTTATCTCTGTACGCGATTCGTCGTGTCCATCTTTTGTTCCAGGGACTCCTCAGAGAGCCCCATGCAGCCTGTGTGGCAGCTGAGGTGGGTGGAACAGGACAGAGGCGCAGCGGGAGAAGACCAAAAAGAGAGGTTGCTCTGTATCTTAGCAGATGGCCGAGTGACCAGGTGGCTTATACTGAAAAGACTGGATTGCACCGGTAAGTGTTTTGTCCTGCAGCTTCTCTGTGGAGGGGTAATAGCTGAAATTGCAATTGCTTCATTTTATTTAGGGCAACATTCTTTACACCGGTTGTCATAAGCAAAACCTGGAAGAGCTGCTGACCTTCCAAAGAAGCGGGAGTTATTCACAGCACTGTCACAGACGTGTTTGACAAAGACTCTTTGCACAGATCTCACGAAAATAAAGCGAACGAAGAGCAAGAAGATAAAATCACCAGATGGGAAAGGAAGGAAAAGCGAGGAAGAAATCTTTCCACTGGCAGCTGGCATGTGCTTTGACTTCCACCCAAAGGCAGGCTCAGAAACTCCTTCCTGGCTAAACCCCCCTGCCGGGGAG
>NW_009728318.1:0-251 GCF_000703405.1 Apaloderma vittatum
GGGTCAGCAAGGAAAAGCTACCTCCAGACCAGCTGCCTTCACCCAGGCATCACCCCCCATCCAGTATCTCCAATCCAGGGCATCCCGACACGCCGCTGCCAGCTGGCAGAAGATGTCCCCGGTGCCCCATCACCCAGGAGGGCTCCCTGGGGAGCTCCCTTTGCTCTCTGAGGGCCACAGCCGCCCCGGCAGCCACCTCCACAGCAGTGCTGGGGGTTTGTTTTCAGGGATTCTCAATGCCGGAGCAAACC
>NW_009728318.1:680-1692 GCF_000703405.1 Apaloderma vittatum
CAAAGGCGCGGCCTTGTGGGGCCCACAGATGTAAATGTACCCCACAAGCGGACACCTATATGAATATTGTATAGTATACATAATTTTTTTTTACCCAAATGACAGTTTTGACAAGATGCCAAGAAAACAATATCGGATCCCAGCGGTTTTACCAGTTGCTTTGATGAAAAGATTATGTTGCCCTGGAAACCAGAGGCTGAGATAGTGAAATGAGTTTGAGAAGGAGCTTTTGATAAGCACCAGGTCTGCAGACCTCCCATCAGCCTCTCCCTCACGAAGGAGGGATGGGGCCAGGTTTGATTATTTTTGGTCAGCTGCTGGAATTTTTGCCCTTCTGAGGTGAGCACCGAGCAGGGTAGATGCTGCAGGAAGGGAATAGAGGCTGGGATGGGACTACGCCCTCACGCAGCGTGTCCACGGGTGCCCTCACAACTCGGCAGGCGTGCACCTGGCCTGAGGGACCTTTACTGCCACCTGGCATCAGCCCTCCCTCCGTTCCTGCTTGGCCAGCTCAGCATTCCCCCCAGCACCGCTGGCGATTCCCCAGCTTCATCCTGTCCCCATCCCGTACCGGCTGCCCGGAGCCAGGGCTGGAGCAGAAGATGGTGTACTTGCGAATGATGCCGTTGGGCTTGGCTGGTGGCAGCCAGGACACGACCACGCTGCTGGCGGAGGATGGGACGGCCTTGATGCCAGCCGGGGGACCTGGAACTGAAGGAGGGAGAGTGTGGCAGAGCCGGCACCAGGAGGTCCCACGTCTGTGCCCAGTCCCACTGTGGGGCTGGCATCCCAACCGTGCGCCTGGGACGAGCTGCAATGGCATTTCCACGCCTGCATCGATCAGAAGCGAGCAGGGACAGGTGTACAGGTGAGCGGTCACCTCCTGTCACCCCGTGGGGCCACCTCTCCACAGGTGGTTCCTGCTCTCTGCCGAGCTGAAGGCAGGAGCGTTAATGACTTCCAGGCGCTGCTTTAGAAACCCTGAGTGGCTTTTAACGGCCAACATCTCCTT
>NW_009728319.1:0-316 GCF_000703405.1 Apaloderma vittatum
AGAAGCCTCTTATCTGTTCATTCTCACGGACAAACTCCCAACATGAGCGATATTCAGCTGGTCAGGGTCTCTTTTCATAATTAGCAAGCAGGGGAGTTATGTACTTGCTTAGAAAAGAGCTCAAGGACGAAAGTCTTAATTCTGCAGCGCAGTGCTGCCAGCACAGCTCACTGTAAAGTGTATCCACATTTTCTGCCTGCCCTGGTTGATTTTTTGACGAGCGGACGCAGCAGGGAGCCTGCCCGGCCTCGCCGAACAGCTTTGGGTCACCAGTTCGAAGGGTGACGGTGGGGAGATCCTAACACCAAGTGGACGG
>NW_009728320.1:0-1234 GCF_000703405.1 Apaloderma vittatum
AGGCAGCCCAGTGCCCGGCTGCAGGGGGCTGGGGCTCCGTGCCTCCTGCATCCACCAACTCCCACCACCCCCTCTGCACTCCCACACCCAGCTGGTCCCACAGCCGTCCCCACTCGGCTGCCCTGTGCCACCCCCCGGGGGAGCTCCAGCCCTTGGCCAAAGCCTCCCAGCTCCAACCTGCTCCCTGGCACCGAGCACTCCCGGCCCTCGACACAACCCACTCCCTCCCAGCCCGGCCTCACCTGCGCTCGCTGACCCTGGGGGTCCCGACAAGTCGCAAAGATCCTCTCGGGTGGCTTCGACATCCCCAGCAGGTGCCGGACGAATCCCAGCCCGATGCCACGGTTGGCCCCCGTCACCAGAACAGAGCGCACGCAAAGCTCTCCCATGGCGCTTCTCCTCCCTCTGCTCCAGCTCGCACTGTTCGCTCGGCCACCTCATGCTTCTTTATAGCCAGTTCCACGGCCACCCCACCCACTCGGGGCTTGCACTGACCCTTGCCTCCAGGCAAAGCTGTCCAGACATTCAGTCTCTAAAGAGTACTTCCTGGCTAGAAGCCATCCTTTGTTTCCAAGGGACAAAAATATCTTGGCTTTTCCAGGCAAACTCTAGTGACCTTGGGAAATGTTGATGCATAATCCAGGAGTTACCCTTCAGCCTGTCCAGCAGTGGCTGTTTTGAAGGTTGGGATCAGCCATGCAGGAGGGATGTGGGTTACTCTGTGGTTTGGGTGGGCTTGAGAGCTTCCTGCGTATCTTTCATGCCGGACAGGCTTTCCACATCGTACTAGGTCATGCCTCGAGTGACCACAAGCAAATCTCTGCTTTGCTCTTGGCTCTTCCAAACCAATGCCCATTCACCGGTCGTCCCATGAACGACCTATGGAGTGGAGCAAACCCCTCGTGGTCTTCTGGCAGAGGGAAACTGACTCTGCACTTCTCGCACATCTCCACGCTGCTGGTCGTGTACTCCATCCCTTCAGGATGCAGTCTTACGTTGAGTAGTCCTTCTCCCACAGCCATGGGACCCTCAGGTGCCTGGGATGTTTTGCTGCGAAGAGCAACGCCTTCATCAAAGCCCTAATCTCCACATTACCCATAGGCATGGGGCACTGGCAGTCCTGTGCCATCACCAGTGAAACCCAGTGCTTCGCAATACCTCAACGGATTTGCAGATCTGGGATTGGTGTTCGTGCACATCATGCATTCTCTTTTCACTGCAAGTGAAGACACAT
>NW_009728321.1:0-610 GCF_000703405.1 Apaloderma vittatum
TGAACCCTTGGTGTGTCCGTCCCCATGTGTTAATTCCTAACGAGAGCTTGTGTTGCCCTGCAGGGCGTCGAGAACGTGTACACCCAGCACCAGCCTCTCCTTCACGAAACGCTCGATCAGCTCATCAAAGGAAAGCTCAAGGACAGCCAGTACCCCTACCTGGGTCCCAACACGCTGCGGGACAGGTACGTGGGGCCTCGCAGGGCAGAGCCTGGAGCTGAAACGCGCCTGCCCCTCCTGGCGCCGCTTTGCCCTTTGCCTGTAGATGAACCAAGTGTGAGCCGGCGCTTGCTCGCTCTTGTGTTCTCAGGTAGGTGCCCCGGTGAGGGCCAGTAAGGCTCAAACCCGACTGTCTTGTCGTGCCAGTCAAGAGGTGACATTTGCATCGTGAGGGCTCGGGTGAAGGATGAAGCCGTTGCACCAAGCTGCCGGGATGTGCACGTGCTGGATTTCAGCTGCCCCCTAACTTCTCCGCGTGCCAGCTGGCGTTTATTTGTAGAGCACCAAAAATAGCCCGAGTGCGCGCTCTCCCTTCGGAGCTGGTTACTATTCCTGATGCGAACGGGATCTTGCTGAACGTGGCTGGTAACGGAGCTGAGAAGAGGCTGGC
>NW_009728321.1:679-1021 GCF_000703405.1 Apaloderma vittatum
CCGAGTCCTCCGCTGAGGGTGCTCTCTACAGATGACTTACTCCTGGTCCTGCAGGTTCCTTTCTCTAGTGAAGGGCAGCGTGCCGGTCGGGTAGTTCTTGTCTGGCTCGTGGAGGAGAAGAGCCCGTGGTTGCTTTGGTTCCTTCGGGCCGTCCGTGCTGAGATCGCGGCAGCGATTCTCTGAGCTCTCCAGCGAGCGATGGGCGTTCCCTTCACGCGCTGCCTGTGAGGGGCTTTTTATCAGCAACTGCCCCGTTTTTTAGGGAAGCAGAGAATGAATTCGAGGTGGCGTTCCCGGCCAGCGAGGCGGCTGTCGCAGGGCCCCGTGGGGTAAACGAAGCGC
>NW_009728321.1:1124-1406 GCF_000703405.1 Apaloderma vittatum
AACTGTATTTTGTGGTGGGGAGGCATCCACCTTCCGTGCCAGGCTGACAGCGGGGAACCTTAATCATTTTAGTAGTGAATAAGAGAATTAGAGTCGTCCAAAAGACGGTTTGCTTGTGTGCGTCCCTGGTAGACCGAAAATACAAAATCTGCCTTGCTCCAGGTTTTCCCTTGAAGATAAAACTGGGTTTGGGCTGGGTGGGTTTAGCAGGTGTGAACTACCAAGGACCCCAGCAACAGGGACGCTGCCCGTGCTGCCGCTGGGTCGGCAGAACCCTCGGAA
>NW_009728321.1:1437-2294 GCF_000703405.1 Apaloderma vittatum
GCAGGGCTGGTTCCTGAGGGAGCACGAGGTCTCGTTGAGGTTAAGACGCAGGAGCTGTAGGAATGAGGGTTTGTAACCAACCAAAAATTGGAACCAGGATACTTCAGTGTCTGGTCTTGACCTGGGGGCTGCAGCCCAGCGTCACCTCTGAAGTTTGGGTGTCCAGTGTCCTGAAAACGGGGGCTCAGCTGGGGCTGGGTTGTAGTTACGGGGTTTGGAGGACGAAGGCCCACTCGATGGTTTTGCCTCCGTGCCAGACCAACCGAGCGAGGAATTTAAATTCCACAGTTTTGCAAAACTGAGGCTAATAAATCACAGCCCAAGGCAAACCGGGCTGCACTGCCTCCCTGCTCTCTGCTCTGCGAGGCCGGTGTTGCCGGGCTGGTGGGAGCGCAGCGGAGGGTCAGGGCGAGAGGCTTTGTATTTCTGATCAAAGCGAGGCAGGCGCTCGAACAGCAAAGAATTTGAAAGGGTTCTTTTTAACTATTTCTTTTTGTATTAAACGTTCTGCTGTTGCAAGGGAGGAAAAGCTCCTGATCCAAATCCAGCCGGGGGAGCTGGCAGCAGGGAAGGGAAGGGAGGGGGATCTTTGCGAAGCGCCAGGCAGGGCTCCTTGACAGCCCGGCCCAGCTCAGACTTTTTAATGGGAGGTGAGAAGTCACCGATATCATCCCCATCAGAGCGTTCTGCGGCTGGACACGATCCTTCTCCCCCTGATTTAGTTGGGGGAAAAGTTGCTTGAGGAGAGGCAGAATTGGGAAGCGTTTAGAGATTGCAGCTGCCGCACATCTGAAGGGACGGGTGAGGTGTCTCCTCAGGCAGCGAATGCAAAATCTCCTTTTTTGGAAGCAGCAGCT
>NW_009728321.1:2305-2715 GCF_000703405.1 Apaloderma vittatum
CCTGCTCCCCCCCGCCGCGCGGGGCCGCCCCCGCCATCAGGGCCAGCGGTGCTACCCCTGAATCACACCGCCTTGGGTTCAGCACACTTTGCGTTCGGTGGGAAGGAAAACTCCGTCCCTGTTTGTTCTGGGAAGTTGCTTTTCCCTCCTGTGGGACGTGGCGGAGCGTTTAGCTGTTAAATTGGTGGTTAGAAAAGGGGAGGCAAACGCCCCAGCCTCAAAGTGGGTCTGAGGAGCGCAGCAGCTGGAGCGCGCGGCGCCGTAGATTGTTTCCCCGCTAATCCCATAACAGTCCTGGAGTTTCTTCCTGTTCCAAAGTGGCTCATTGCCCTGGAGAGCAGCAGGAACTCCCTGAGAACGTCCCGATCCCCTGGTTCTTTCCGTGGCTCCCCGTGCCTTCGCTCCCCTGC
>NW_009728322.1:0-3373 GCF_000703405.1 Apaloderma vittatum
GGACACACAGACAGCAGCCCTGCAGCGGGACCGATGCCACGAGCCCCGTGTCCCCCCTCGCAGGACGCTGGCCGGAGCCAGGCTCCCCAGGCACAGGCTCTCGGCGTTTGGAGCATCCTCCCCAGCACCGTCGCTGCCTCGGGCGTGTTTGAGCGTTGGCAGCTGGTCCCGTCTCCTCCATCCGCAACCCTCAGCCTGGTGTAAATCTGCACTTTAGACAGAGCCGGGTCCAGCATTTCCATGCCCGGAGACCCCCGGCTGCTTGTCCCCTTCTTCACTTCTCCATCCTTCTGGTAGGAAAAAGTCCACGGAGGCCCCGAACTGATTTAGCATCAAACACATTTATTTCACTTTTATTGAATACAAGAACAGTGAGCACACACGCATACACCACCGAGCACTGAAAAGGAGTGCGACCGAAGAGGGGAGAGGGAGAACAAGGGAAGAGAAAAGGAGAGTTAGTGAAGGAACAACAGAGCGTTGCAGTTGGTTGGTAAGGTGCTTCTCAAATAAAAATAAATAGTACTGTTATTGTTGCTGTTATTATTACTCATGCAATCACAGGCCAGGTTTGGAATGAATCTGTGGGATCTGGTAAAAACAGGCACTCATGTCTCCCACCCCTTTCAGCAGAAAGGCCCCTGGAAGAAAACAAGCAGTGATCCGCTATCCGAAACGGAGCAAGGCGATGGGCAGGCCGGAGAGCTGAGCCCGTGGGGGCCTCCGTTGTTGCTGAGCAGCACAAAAACCCCACACCTCGCCAGGCAAACAAGCAGTGAGCTTTTTTTTTTCTTTTTTTTTTTTTCTTTTTTTTTTTGAAAAGGTTTTAAACACTGCCCCCCATTTAAAACGCTGCGGAAGCCAGGGGACTGGATCTGCTCACTCCAAACGTAACTCATCTCAGTCCAAGCGCACGTCAAGTCTAACTCTGTAAGGCCACTAATTTTCGCAGTAACCTTTGATTTTATAACTGTACACAACATCAAAAGCAAGTGTCTAGTTTCACAGTAGCCTCTGGTTGGTTGTAAAGGTGTCAAAGCCAGGTGGGCTCCTCTGAGCATGAAACCCGCCGTCTGCTGAGGAACACCAGCACCATGGGCAGACCGAAAGTCCTCCGCCACCCGGCCTCGCTCCTGGCAAGTGCCACTGCTGCTTGCAGCTGGTTGAGGTGCATTGAGAAAATGGAAAAGAGAGGAAAGTAGAGCCTCTTTGCAACTGCCTTAACTCTTTTTTTTGTTTGGGGGTCTGGTGTCTAAAGGTAGCTGAAGGCACCCAGATGGAAGCTGGGGAGACCCTCGCAACCTGCCAGCGCTGGCACCTTCCAGCAGCTGTCACACTTGCGGGAGGAACCTCTCTGCCAGAAGGAGAACAGACCTCATGGGGATGTAGGAGCAAGCAACTGGTGAGCCACGGCTGGCGGGGAGCAGGTTCTCTCCCAGGACAGCAAAGGGAGCCACCGGGGTCTGCCCGCAACATCCTCTCCTGCTCACTCTCATCCTCCCGAGCCGTTGCAGGACCTGGCAAAACGCACCTATTTCTGTGCGAGGGGTGGGAGACTAAAGGCAAAATGGTGTAGAATCGTGGGCCCTTCTGTTTCTGCAGGAGCTAGGGACGATTCCCAGAAGGAAACCCGTTTATTTCCTTTCCGTTCTGATTTTGGTTCCAAGCTGACCCTAACTGCCTGGTTCACAGTGTACGAGGCCCTGGGCTTGGCCCATGATGCCCTTCCAAAGGCAGCCGGAGAGGAAGCCTGTGGCTAACAGCCGAGCTGGGGGCAGGCAGCTCCCCCAACACCTCCTCGACACGTGCCCTTCTCACGCTCTCGTCCAGCCGGGGATGCTGGGGACGCTCTGCAGCAATGGAGACAGCACAGTCTTGGCCACTGCCCATCCCCAGGTAGGTCAGGGGAAGGACTGCCACTTGGGCAGCCCTTGCCGTCACAGAAACAGCCCCTCTGCCTTCGACCCTACTGCAAAGCTCAGCAACTTCATTACTGGGATCCAGAAACAAAGCAAAACCACCCCAACCACTGGCACGGCTCAGTGGGCTGGAGGGGAGGGATGACGAGCTGCCGCCTTGCTCCCAGGTGACTCCTGGGGCTCTGTGGGATCGAGGAGACGATCCTGCCTACAGCTGCTGAAGCCGCAGCCTCAACCTCCTTCCCTGCCCCTCCAAATCACCACTGAGCCTCCAAATCCAACCGCTGGGCGCTGCAGATCAGCCGGCGGGACATCTCCCATCTCTCATCCTCTCCCCTTGCCCCTCCCTAAACAGCAGCGGCTGAAACCTTCCCCCTTCTCTTCTCGTGGGACGGAGAGTCCCACGTATGATCTAAGAGTCTCAAAATACACCAACCACAGTCAATCAAAGAGTTAATAATTTAAAAACGCCTTCGTCATATTTACCAGAACTGCTGAATTATGTCAGTATTGTTCCCTCCCTCCCCCCTTGTTATATATAATAATATACATAACTTAAATGCACATCCATATGAAACCCCTACAGGCTGCTTCTTTATAAATGAGAAACCATATACATACCATTTGTTTTGTTTGAAATGAAATCCATTCTTAAATACCTTCAGAGAACAAGAGGTTGGACAAGTGCACAGAGAAGAAGATAAGGAAGGGAAGGGGAAGAGTTAACAGAACCCCAAAAGATGCGAAAGAACCAGCATGGAATGAGAAGGGCGAAACGACACTTGCGAAAATAAGTCAAAGGTAATAAATTCAAAGTTTTTCTCTCTTCTTTCCAGAGGTGGGGAATGGTTTTGCTTCTGCTTGTGGTTTTCTGTGTCAGTTTGCTCATCTCTTGCTTTGTTGCAAAGCAGTTTTCCTTTCCATTCAGTGTGCAACAAACGAACTCATGATTGTGTATCCTTTAATGTAACATGCAAGATGGTGGCTTATTGTATTGTTAACAATAGTATTGTTGTTATTATGATGATTTTTTTAAATCTGATTTTATCACCAATCCGGTAAATTCTTCGATTTATCTGCAGAGGGTTGGCTTTGTTTGTTGGTGGTGTTGTTTGCTATACTTTCCCAGCATATAGCAGCAGTGCAAGGATGCATTTTGTTTCCTGTTTATATATATATATAGGTATGTATGTATATATATATATAATATATTTGCTATTCCTTTTTTAAAAATTTTTGTCTCTCGCCATGAACATTGCAGCCAGGATGTCTGTGTCTTGCTGACAAATCCAGCATGAAGGCTCCTTCTCCGCTGTTCCCCAGGTTTGAACGCAGATGCCGACTTCCACGGACATGTTGGTCAAGATTCCTGTACAAGGCAGATCAGAATGACCAGTCATGGGCAGGCTGATTTCTTCGGCTATCAAAAGGGTCCTCTTTGTACCGGGGCACTA
>NW_009728322.1:3468-4091 GCF_000703405.1 Apaloderma vittatum
GGGAAGTAACTGTTGAGTCACTGCTCTCCTACTTTAAGCCATTCCATTAAAACTGGGTGGCTCCCTAAGCGCCTGGGCTTGCTTCTTTGTGCTGTGCAACACGAGGCAGCGTTAGGCAGATGCAAGAGCCTCTTCTGCCTTTCCAAGTGCCAGCGGAGCTTTTTCTGAGCTTAAAAGCTACCAATCAAAAATCTTTGTGCGGTAAAGAAACAGGCAATCACGTCTCCAAAGAAGCCTTTCAAAATGCACCTGCAGCTGGCTGGTGACAAGAGCTCCTCATACATTTTTCAGCAGTGAAGCTGCCATCAGAAGCTCGCCCTCTCCTTTCCACCGTGCTCCTCCGCCCCTCGGCTGCTCTGGCACGGAGGTCTGTCGGGCTGTGCCACAGCCAAAGAGCCACAGCAGCACGACCGATGGGTGAGCAACAAGGTTGGAGTAGGGGGTTAAGAGTGGGGCAGGACGCCTCAAGCCAGCTTTGCCCTGAAGAAAAACAGCTGGGGAGCCAGCGGTGAGGTGCAAACTTTGTCTGCTGCTGTGTGCCACCGGTATGGGTACAAAATGAGAACCTGAGAATCTGAATGGGAGAGCTGGCCAAAGGGGAACCTCATGAAGTTCAGCAAGGA
>NW_009728323.1:0-6426 GCF_000703405.1 Apaloderma vittatum
ACCTCTCCCACGCCTGCCCAACCACCTCTGCACCCCATGCTGAACAAGAGACCTTGTGTGCAGAACCAAGTTCATCAGCATCGAAGCCTCCTCCAGCTTTGGAAACAGCCTGTCAGCCCCTCTGGTGCTGCTCAAGAACTGTTTTAATTCTCTGAGTGTTGGGCCAAGAGCGTGAATGGTGCTGGAGGTGAAAAGAGAGGTGGTTTGTGCATTGCCTCCCGCTGCGGGAAACAGGCAGCTCCTTACTTAAAGCAAAATTTGGGCATCCACATTTGGGAAGGGCCATCAATCGTGGTCCCATGGCTGCAAAACCACAAAGCAAGAGCCTGTTTCTGACTGGGGTTTATGACAGGCTGACCAGAAGTGGGCAGGGAAGGATACAGAGGGCTGCTCTGTGGTTGTGAGGGCCACATAGCCCACCCCGCCACGAGATCCATCTCTGCTGGATAAGGTTTTTTGAGTTGGAGTGATCACAGGGGTTCAGCCCTGCTTAGGTACAGCTGGCAAAGAGCAGCTCGACATCCTGGGGTACCAGCTCTGCAGGCAGATGGTCTTTCCAGGGAGTGAGAAGGTGCTTCTGTGACTCCCCACAAAGCACTCAGCATCCTTTTGGAGAAGGAAAGCAGCACAAACAGTGCTGCAGGCTCTGGTTCTGGTCCACGCTCACTCTCTGTGCCTCAGTTTACCCAACTCTTAAGCTAGGACAATCAGCTTCACCCAACTTCATAAAACACCTGGACATTTGCAGGGCCACAAGGATGATCCAGGGGCTGGAGCACCTCTGCTACGAGGACAGGCTGTGGGAGCTGGGATTGTTCAGTCTGGAAAAGAGAAGACTTCGGGGCGACATAATAGCTGCCTTCCAATACTTGAAGGGAACCTACAGGAAGGCGGGGGAGGGACTTTTTACAAGAGTGTCCACTGATAGGACAAGGGGAAATGGGTTTAAGTCGAAGGAGAATAGATTTAGACTGAATCTTAGGAAGAAATTCTTCAGTACGAGGGTGGCAAGACTCTGGAATAAATTGCCCAGAGAGGTTGTGGCTGCCCCCTCCCTGGAGGTGTTCAAGGCCAGGTTGGATGGAGCCTTGAGTAGCCTGATCTAGTTGAGAGGCGTCCCTGCCCATGACAGGGAGGTTGGATTGGATGATCTCTAAGGTCCCTTCCAGCCTGGGCCATTCTAGGATTCTATGATTCTATGATACAGATCTTAGGGGATGAGTCAGATCTCTCCTCCTGTGACTCAGCTCACAGAGGCTGAGCCCTGCATTGTCTCCCATAGCTATAGAACAGCTCCTGCTCCAGGATCTGTATTTGCAATTCTTACTGCAGCCGTGCAGCAGGACATGTCTCCTGAGTCCCACAATGAAATACCTCTATGAGCTTCCAGACCTGTCTGGGAGAACTAACTGGGAAAAAAAAAAAAGCGCCTTTCTAGATTAAACACCTCTGTATGGGGTCATCACAACATCTTCATCAGCATGTCATGAATGAATATAACCTGTGGTCTACGCCACGATGCAAGAGACACAAAGGCCGGAGTGTATTTACCTGCAGTGCCCACAGTAGTGTTACAAAACTCAGCACAGCTCGAACCCTGCAAGACTCTCCATGTCCAACAGCCAGAGAGTGATTTGCAGTGAAGAAGAAACGTTTGCAACCTTTTGGATACAATTTTTTTGTCCCTTTCGGTGGAAGACTGCAGCCGCTGTGGCTTACTCTAAAATGAGGAACAGAGAGAAGTTCATTGGACACCCAACAACTTTCCTCCCTTCAAGTTATAAAAGAAGGAGAGTGGAAATCTAACAGCGGCTTTCGCTTCTAAAATTAACATCGTTCTTCCTGACTCATGAATGCTGCTCTGCGCAAACTCTGGTGCTCTGGCACGACACAGATCTGACCCTGGAGAAGTGTTTAATGTGTGGTTGCAGCCCATTGACATCTGGAGGAAAAATGCTAAAATCTAAAGATTACACGGGCAGGCGTCGCTCTGCAAGAATGCGTCAGGGTTGCATCATGTGGCCTCCTTGAATTTTCCAGAAATCCTGCCTGCCACCTCTTCCCTGCCAAGTTTTTACTGAAAATCTATACAGGAGCTAGGAAAAACATGCTGCAATTCTCTGCTGGAGTATTTGGAACAGGTAAGAGTGTTTAGGCTAAGCGCAGCAGTGAGTTTTGATGCACAGGGACATAAAGATGTTCCTTTTTTGCTAAGGGTCCCGCATGCAGAACCAGTATTCTGGGATATAGGAAACTCCAGGCAGAGAGAAATACAGAGTTAAATGCATGAAACACTACGTGTGACAGTATTGATCAGTCACACACTGCAAAATGACTTCAGAAGCAGCATCCAAGCTGCAAAAAACACCAAAAGAAGCTTGGAAAGGCCAAATTAAGGTCAGCTGAGTAACTTTCGCTGGAGTTCAACTACTCTTATGACACAGAGAGCAAAGAAACCCTCAAATGCCTTCTTTCTGTTCTGAGCCCCCTCTCTGGAAGTGTTCAAGGCTGGGTTGGACGGGGCTTTGACCAACCTGGTCTGGTGGGAGGTGTCCCCACGGATTGGAATGAGCTGATCTTTAGGGTCCCTTCCAACCCAACCCATTCCATGACTCCGTGATCAACACATGCTCAATCCTCCACCAGGATTTGCCTTGGTCCCTTTTGCCCCGTTGCTTTTGGAGGCTGGTCTGGGCGTTTTTGCAGATCCATCTGAAACTGCAGAACGAGGCTTGTGCTCCCTGACCTGATTTGGACCCATGTGAAGGGACCGGACCAGTGGGACATTTTCTCCCAGGTGGGTGCATTGTGTCATCCCAAGGAAAGACGCGGCAACTCAGATCTGGACACAAACTGGTTTGGTCTCACCAGATCAGTACAATGTCACCAGGGTTGGGGCAACCAAGAGCCTGTGGTCGCTGGACCCTGGGAAGGATGAAGCCCCTTGTCCTGCTTTATCTCTCCAGGCTGCTTTTCTGTTGCCTCTGTAAGAGCAGAAAAGACAAAGAGGCTGCCAAGACCCTTCCTAAGATGCAATTTGCTGACACATCCGCAGCACGTGGGCAATGAGAAATGTACGGGCTCTTTGCTCCTGCTGGACCACTGCCCAGTCCAGGAGACTGGGGGCGGGCGGTGCTGAGTCCAGATTCATCTCTCCCTTCCTCCTTTCCTGCCTTAAAACTGCTGCACCAAGAAAAATCTGCACCACAGCAAAACCACCGGCCCCAGCTCCACATTTGGTCCCACTATCCCGCCACCATCCCCATTTTTGCATCTTGGCTTGGTGGAGGGACCTGATTTCCAAAAACTAAGCTGCTGTGAGGGACAGCAGTAAGATGGGTGAGACAGGCAGTCATGCAACTTGTGTGCCTACGCACAAGTAGGCACACACACACTTGCACACGCTTGCACACGCTTGCACACGCGTGCACACGTTGAACCCGCCCTGCCGCTCGCAGCTCTGCGCTGGTGGAGGAGCTCTCCCCAAGCAAGGTTGGGTTTTAGGGGCGTTTCTGTTCCCTCCACTGGCTCCGGAATAAATGGTTTCCTTTTACATCCCATTTCCTCAGAAGAGGCCTGAAATTTTTCTGCGCAGGGTAGGGAGGGGGAGGAGGGCTGGATGTGGGTCTGCGCCTCCTCTCAGCTTCCTGACAGCTTCAGCCAAGTTTAAAGGAGAGGCAGAGAGCTCAAACCTTTTAAGTACCAGTATACTTCCTCAAAACGGGCAGCCAGGAAGAACTTTCACGTCTCAGCAGATGGGAACTCGGCTTTTCATGAGACATCAGAAATTCTTCCACGCAGCCCCGCACCGTGGGTGACTCTGAGCAGACCAACCTCCCCACTCCCAGGCTTTCCTCGATCATATTTTGTAATCAAGGGTCAAAACCCGAGGATATCACATCCTTTGCTGCCTGCCTCAGGCTCCTCACAGTGGGGAAACTGAGGCAACAGCATCCCCAGTCACTGGTCTCACCAGCCTGCCCTCAAGATAGCCCCGGCGTTCATGGGGCTGACGTGGCTGAAAAGCTAATCCCTTTTTTTTTCTTTTCGTTAACTTTTGGATGGATCCAGACCATCCCAGTCACTTCCAGGAGTGTGTTTCACCAGCTCATCCAGCCTCCCGGGGTCCTGAGCCCTCTCAGTCTGCCAAACCCCAAACCAGAGGGAAGTCCAGACCTCTTGTATCCGTGTAGAAAGAGCTGGATCCAGCTCTTCCCGAAGTCCTGCTGCCTAGGAATGGCAAAATCCAACCCTCAAGGACCCCATCTTCTCCCCACTCCACAGCCCAGCTCCCGGAAAGGCACGGGATCACGCAGGGGTTGGCAACCCAACGTCCCATCCCCCGTGCTGGACCCCCGCCGAGGCTGCGCAGATGTCGTTCTTTCCACCCGAGAGCACCAGAGGAATTTTTCCATCCCCCCTGCTTTCCTCCCGCCTCAATGTGTTGGCAGGAGATCGCGTGGATTTTGAACTTTTCTCCGGGAGTATTAAACAGGGATTACGAAGAGGGATCAAGGGAGTCTCTCTGCTCCCTGCCCTGTGGGAAAGCTGCAGCTGGGGCCTCGTTGGCATTCCGGTGTGATACCACGGAGGGAGAATTCACCCCCTCCAGGGCAATCACAGGGTTTTTTCCCCTTTTTCTTTTTCTCCTCCATCATATCTGCTGATGAAGCAAAAGCTGACGGGCTCTTTGCAGAGGTTCTGTGCATCCATAGGTTGAATTTGGACCTTTAGGGGAATATAAACCCAACCCATGACCTCCCAGAAAACCAAGGACCGGCATCCCCAGCTCCAGGGCACAGCGGGAGATGGGTTTGGCTCGTCGCTTCTGCAGACGAGACAGGCCCAGGGCATGGATCCATGGGATGTGCAGCCTTTCAGCTTCGCTGCCCTCCTTTGTGTGCCGTCCGGTCAGACAAAGCTGGTCCCTCCCAGCTCCAGCCACACTCGGATCCTGGCATGGCCACAAGCCAGAGACGGGGGGAAAGGGCTGCGATTCTGTCGTCTCCACCTGAAAAGCCATCGCTCCGTGACGTCTTGACCTGTGTGAATTAAAGTACCAGTCCTGGACTTGCCCTCGAGCTGAGCAGAGAAGCAGAATCCCCCCACGAAGCCCTTTTTGTGTGTACCCAGAGGACCAGATGAGCTCTGATTCGCTCTGGATGGGGAATCCCCTCACCCAGCCCAGGCTTGACTTGCCCAGAGATGAGGCCATGGTGTTTGAGAGCAACTGGGACCTCAGCTGAGACTGGAGTCATGCTGGTTGCCACCGTCCCCAGCTCCTACGACTCCTCACATGGAAAGGACCTCAGGCTGGATCCCTCCATCAGCTGCAGGTGCTTCCAGGCTCCATCCAGACCCATTTGCTCTGGTCCAGGGAGAGATTTGGCCAACAAAACGGAGACACATGCCAAGTTCCTCAGTGATGCCAGACAAAGCAGGGATAGCCCTGCTCCTGGGGCTGCCCTGAGGAGCTCTCTGAAATGGTCTGGGGAGGGCTGAACTGATTGGAAAAGTCTGAGCTGCACTAGGGAGGGTTTCTTTAGGGCTGGCTCACCTCCTCTGTCCATTCCTGCTCATTAGGTGAGAAGGAGATGCCCAGCAGATGTGGGCAGGAGAAGCAAGAAGCAGTGCAGAGGCAGGGGAGCATTCACATCAGTGCTGCTGCTGTCCTACCCTTGCAGGCAGGTGAGATAACACTGTCACCAGGGTGGTGAACGCTAATGGAGGTGTGCAAATCCGGGAACTTGACTGTGCCAGGGAGTCCCCCAGGTATGTTGCATCCTC
This sequence comes from Apaloderma vittatum, assembly GCF_000703405.1. Lineage (NCBI taxonomy): Eukaryota > Metazoa > Chordata > Aves > Trogoniformes > Trogonidae > Apaloderma > Apaloderma vittatum. The sequence continues at coordinate 5,788 of NW_009728323.1, forward strand.
TGCAGGAAGACTAGATCCATTCAGCGTGGAGGCTGCAAAGAGGATCAGTATCACCTTTGCTGCTGCTCCCACCATCATCTTTGCAGGTCCCATAGTTTTTAGTCCTCCAAGATCTAATCCTGCCATGTGCTGTGCTCCCTCCAAGAGATGTTCAGCACCAGGATGGCTTTTCAGCTGCTTTTCAGTGCCAGATCCGTGCTGGCTGTGAGCATCCCTGCCTCCCTCATCTGCAGCACAGAGAAACCCAGCTCCATGCTCTTAACTGTGGGATCTGGTGAACAGACTCAATCCCCTGCCCCGGTAAAGCTGAGACTTAGAAGAAGAGACTAAGTATCTCTGCTCTACAAATGGCCTCTATTGCTCACAGAATCACAGAGTTGTTGCAGTTTGTAGGGATCTGTAGAGATCATCTAGTCCAACCCCCCTGCTAAAGCAGGATTGCCCAGAGCACACCACACAGGAATGCATCCAGGCGGGTTTGGAAAGTCTCCAGAGACAGAGACTCTGCAACCTCTCTGGGCAGCCTGGGCCAGTGTTCCAGTACCCTCCCGGTACAGAAGTATTTCCTGATGTTGAGGTTGAACCTCCTGATTTCCAGTTCGTGCCCGTTGCCCCTTGTCCCGTCACTGGACACCCCTG
>NW_009728324.1:0-2173 GCF_000703405.1 Apaloderma vittatum
TTCTATGATTCTATGATTCTATGATAATTAGTTGGATGAGATAACTATATAATATCATTGCACAATTATAGATACGGTGTGATGTTACTGAGGTTTTTAGAGAGGTGTTGAAGACAAAAGACTTACTGAGAAGCTTAACTCGCCAGCCAGTATTTATCACTCATCCTTTTATATTTGCACCATAAGGTTTCTGATATAGACAGAAATATAATTTATACTGCAATTGAGATCAGTCCCTGAGAGACCAATGAGATTAGAATTAATTGCAGCTAGGGCTGATTGCTTAGAGCTCTGATGCTGAAACCAAAACCCAGGAAAAATCGCCTACTTTTCAGTTTCAGTGAGGACTATGAAATCAGCATTGCTTTGAGCTTTGGTAAAGGGTCTAGTGAACCCAGCTTACTTTGTTCCTTCAGAACACTCCTCCAATATTCTACACAGTGCTCTCCAGTTATACTTTGAGCTTCCAGGTGAGCTATACTAGAATTCAGAGGGAGGGACACACATTCAATATAGTTGATTCTGGACAGCAGCCAGAATGGGGCTAATAAGCATTTATCAGCAGTGACTAATGTGAGTCTCCTACAGTTCTGTTGCCATGAAATAAAGTGGATGTGAAGAGTTAGGCCAGTGGACTCCTTTATGCTGCTGGTGAGGTCTGTGGGAAGTTGGCTTATCTTGTGCCTCTCTTCTGACTCCAAGGGCAAGGAGCAGTGCGCAGAAAAGGGTTTTATGTCCTTGGTCTGTCCCTTAATGAGGTCACCTAAGGCGAGTGGAGCTGTGGAAAGAGACAGCAAGGACAAAGGAAGGAGCAACAGACGCCTGATGGGACAGACTGGAGAGAAGCGGAGAGAGGTCACATGGGTACCAAGTACAAGCCTGGGTGCAGGGCAGACAGAATTCAGGACAGAATTTTACCTACCACATGCTAACACCACAGCAAATGAATACATGTCACCCTCCTGTATGACCTTCTGAAAATTTATTTCCAACCCACCTGTGCCAGACGTTGGCAGCTAAGGAAAAACCTCACTCTCTTTTTATTGCCCTCCCAAGACTTGTTCTCTCTCTCTTTCTGTCTGTGCAGTGGAAGCCAAATCATTGTTCTTTTTGAGGTGGCATTGCATGCTTCTAAGTGTTTTGCTTATTTTGTAACTTGGTTTGGTTGTTGCAGGCACTTTTTGTATTTGTATTTTTATTACATGAGAATATCAAGCTTTTTGTGATCTGCGACTTGACTTCAATGGAAGTGCTACTAGAAGGGATCAAACTGCCTGTCAAAACCTTACATTGTATGTGGAAATGCACCTCTTGTTCTTTGTGGATAAGATAGAGCTAGTAATATAAGGTCAGGTAATACACAATTTGACCAAAATTAATTTCCTGTTGGAATATGACAGTATACTTCAAATAATCAAAAATCTGTAGAAGGGAACTTATCTTTATCTGCTGAAAAGAGATTATTAATGCAACTAGTTTAGAAAGATTAGTAAATAGTTTAAAGACAGAATGACCAGACAGACTACTTGATTTGTTCCTCTGGGACATTCAGTTCTGACTTCCAGATAAGCAGCCCTGGAAGTGCTTAGGAAACTCAAAATGGAAGCCAGCGCTGTTCAGGAGTTGTGCCAGCATTTTCACTGAACCAGGAGGCAGCGATACTGAAATCCTTTCCATACTCACTTTGGGAAGAATTTTTCCCAAGTGTCAAAGATCTGGAAATAAATCGTACTGCACTAGCACACATTCCTCTGCTTATTTATTACAGCGATGTTATCTTCAGAGGGAGATAACCCACTTTTATTCTATCTTTCAAGAATTTATTTTAAATGGATTTTTTTTTTCTGGACAACAACTGAGTCACATTAAGAAGCTGCCAATACTTTTCTGTATAATGTCACCTGTGAAATATCACTTATGTATATGTTTTTCTTAATTGCCTTTTTCTGACTAATTTCTACAATTGGTAACAAGATGATACTGCTACAAAATCTTTGGTGATTTTCTAGTGAGATATGATAAATATGTGCCATTAGCTTTAGTTCAAACTAAACAACTATCAATAAATTATATGGAATACAAATGTATGTAAAATTGCTAACGTTTACAACTGTAAGATGTGCATTACTGGGGCACAATTTAGTGTATTTTAGTTTTTATCTCTCATAGCACT
>NW_009728324.1:2187-10090 GCF_000703405.1 Apaloderma vittatum
ACAAAGGTACATACATGTGTGGAGGTACAATTTTTCTCTTTTCAAAGGAGAGGAATTTGCCCATCATTACTCCCTAAGAGCAGTTTTCCAAGAGAAACTGCTTAATTAGCTACCAACGTTTCAGATTTTTAAAAAAATCAAAGTCAAGTAATATCAAATAGCAAAAAGTTTTCTTTCATTGCACAATACTGAGTACTCTGTTTCTGAAAAAAGGAATAGATAATTTTAAAAAATACTGCTTTGTTTCAAACACTCATGTAATTTTCTGCTGTTGTTTGCATACTAAAATTGCAAATACTTCAGAAAAGAGATTGCTAAATACTATATCTAATTAACTAACATTAGTTAGTTCTTTTTTCTTCACATAAAGAACACCATACAAACATCAGGAACCCTGAAAGGACCAGAAATGCCCAGCCACTGTACAGATGAGTCAATTCTTAAGCTTTCCTGTCTTGTGATCTGATTGCTAAAGAATGAACTCGTATGACGTGGTCAGTTTTCCCTCATCAGAAGCAAACTCATAACCTGTGATAAAATTCTGACACAGACTATAGCTGTATTACTTCCCAATCAGGGAAAAAAAATAGTCTTTTGCTTCCATAAGGCAGTTTCCTAACTGTTCTATACAGAGGAGAACCTGATCTGTGTAGTGTCTTTTGCAAAGGAGAAATTGGTGAACCATTATTTAGCTCGAGGATATCGGGTCTTGTACCAGTATTTACGTATCATTATGCCCCTCTTTACTGAAGACAGATGCCATATCATAGGATACCATGAGAATGGGAACATCATCTTTCTTAATTCCTGCTCCATCCATGCTTTAACATGTCTTCCTGTATATCACATGAGCAAAAGTTGTGACTAAAATTACAAGTATGCAAAGAACCTTAGTTCTCACTGACCATTTTTTGACTTTAATTCATGTTCCACACTTAAGTAAAAAAGCCAACAAACACAAAAAAACCCACAAAACAGGAAAAAAACCCCAAACAAACCAACAACAGAAGAAGCAAACATAGTGAGGTTGGAGACTTCAATAAAGTATGTGTAGGTCATTCTTGGCATTTCTTACTGCTACTTCTAATGTCATAAGAGCTCCACTGTGAGTTGCATCTGCTGCTCAAACCCTGTGAAGAGGATTTTCTTCTAGCCAAACAAGAAACAGCAGAGGAGACAAGTGTAGCAAACTCTGTCACTGCCATTTTGAAGAGAAGTCCAACAAGTGTTTGCATATCTGCATGATCTTTTAAATGCAGTGTCAATGAAAATTAACCTGTAAAAAGTGATCATTCTGAACTCGGTCATTTTATACAGAAGATCCTGTGAGCACAACACCCGAAGTCTCCTCAGAGGAGGGCTTTCTGGAAAATAGGCTGATTCTAAGGTGTGGGGCAATGCAGGCAACATATTTGCTTGCTCTTTTGCTGTGGAGGTTATAAATTCTGCAAAAACTTAAACACTGGCTGGCTGTTTCAAAATAAAGTCATTTCCAGCAAACAGCAGAAGTGCATTGTGGTCAGAGGGAGGAAGTGCGTGGAACAGAAGAGCCTCAGACAGTCCCAAGAGGTGCAAGTGTGAATCTTTCACAGTATTGAAGCCACTTTTGTCTTGCCCCTTCTATTGCAGGATTACATTTAGGAGGCAGAAAATCGATTTAGAAAAAAAATTGACAAGTTAAACAAAGAAAAATATGTTTCTGAAGTTAAAAAGAGGTTGAATAACTTCTCCTTTGTTCAACTACGATGTACTCTTCTACACTGAGGTTTAATGTTGAATCAGGAGGAGACTTTTCTCCCTTGTAAGTCTCCTAGTCTGACTAGAGGTAGGCTGTTGAGGAAAGTTTAAGTGCTAGCTTTAAGACAATGTTTGAACGTGCTTTATTTGATCCCAGCTGCTGAAACACTGAAATTAATATATCCTTGATTAACTCTGTACATGAATTGAAATGTGGATAGAGGAATGGATAGAAACTATTTAGAAAGTGTTACAGCCCTCACATCTTGGTAAGGAGCTGGTATGCTTATTGAAAACATGATTCCAGAAGAAACCCTGGATTCTTGTGGGCCACTATATTTGTGTCTCAGGACTTCCTCATGAAGTTTCCTGGGACACCAAAGACAAGCTTGAGGCTCTGGGTTTCACATCCTATAACATGCAGTTCTCAGCTTCTCAATACTGTCCTCATCTCTTATGACTATCTGAACAGCAGACACGAAAAAGAAAGAAGGAACAGTATTAACTTTTCTGACAACACTGAGAAGTTCGATTGGTTCAACTTTCTTGAGGATCTTGACACTCAATTTAGGCTGTCTAGTCTATTAGTTTGATTTCATTATTAGGTGTATTTACTTGTATGGTTTTTTCCCTTTTAAAACATTTTCTCCTGCAGTTTCCATCTGCTCCCACTCCATATTGGTGATGAACTACTACAATAAGAGGATAAAAGTATTGCGAAAGTGAAAGCATTCTTCTGTTTTATGCAAATAAACCATAACACTGACCCGTTTTTGGCTTATTGGGGTAGTTGCACGATGCTGACCAGTGAGAGAGAACAAAAATCTGAAACATGCCTTTCTTTTAAGTGCACTCAGACTGGGCTTGTGGTCTGCTTCCTCAGCATGTCTGGGTGCTGCTTCTTCAGTATGTAAAAGTTTCAAGTATTGACCACACTGTGTGAAGCAGCTTTGATCTTGTTTGGGACTTCAAACACGCTGATAGCTGAGACCATGTTATACATTGTGTGAACTATTACCACTGAAACATTCTGAGAACTAGTTCAGTATTTATTCTTAGTGAATTTACAAGGGTGGCCAAAACCACTGTGTAAGCTTGGTTTGTTACTTTGCCAAGCACTAGAAAAAGTCTTATATTGTCTCAACATCTGAGAGAGTTACACACAAGATTTACCCCACAGTCTAATAGGAAAACTAAATCTAGAGGCTGAACCATGCATCTCTTTTTGCTCTTAACAGGTAGAGGTTGTACGTATCAGTGTGACTGTGACTGAAGCAGAGGTTATGCCTCATGTTACTTCTGAGCAGGCACTAAGGAGCAGAGATCTGATGGGAAGAGATCTGATGATATGTGTATGTGTTTAGGTAAAAAAAATTAAAATAAATTCTAAGTCATTACTGTTTTCTTTCTAGGCAGTCGTGAATAGGGGTGCTACTAGGAAATGAATTCAAATAAGTAATTTCAAATTAAAAGTATACAAAGACAGCATTGATCAGGTTTCCCCTGTTTCTCCTTTCTGTAGCAACCCTGTGCTTATAGTCATGCTGCATCAAGTTGTTCATTTGATTCATGTGTTGGTTTTTGCAGAGAAACAAGAAGAAAAACACAGAGCAATCAAATAAAATACTTACCGTGAACTGAAACGTTCTCACCTAGATTTTTGTTTCACCCTTTGTACTTATGTTAAGTCCTGGCATCTATAAATCAAAGGATGATAGATTGACTGAGAGAAAGTGGCTGAACTGGAGAAAAAAATGATTTGGCTGTTCATAAGAAGAAAAGAGAACTTTTGATAATGAAGTAGCTATTTGCAGCAGTGCTGTAAATGAGTTGCTATGCAGCAAAGTACACAAGCACATGATCAGGTCTCAGGCACCTTGCTGAAATTAAGCATCCACCTGAATGCTTTGCAGAAAGTTTTAAGTATATTCCTGAACTTAAGTGTTTACTTGAAAATTTTATTGATTTTATTAGTGTCCTCCAAACCATCATTAACTGACTGCTAATAGTCCCAAACTCCGTATTTGAGTAAGCCTGTTGTTACATAGTGATTACTTTTTAGTTGCTTTTGTAGATTGTTTTATATTGAGCCCTAGATCTATACAAGAATTGACCAGGCAGTCTGTAACAAGACTCTGAAATGGTTCTTCAGCTGAATCAATTCAAAAACTTTATTTGTTTTATACAGTGCCAAGGTTATAATAACAAAAACAACTTCCTTCTTGATTTTCTTAGAAACCTTTTTTACTGGAAAGATCTCTGTCTTTCATACAAACAGCAGAGTAGTCATATAACCATGCATTTTCTGTTTTAAAACAATCCACACCTATGAACAGAGATGCTTATCAATTAAAAATCATAGATTTTGCTCCGTAAATAATAAAAAGGTTTTTTTTTTCAAAAATTTTGTCACGCATTCCTAAATGTAAAGGTCACAGGCAAAAAGATCCCAAAACATCACCTCTTTGAATATTTCATGTCAGTTCCTGTTTGACATTATTGCTTTGCATATTAAATTGAATTTAATTCATAGTGATTAATGTTTATGTGTGTATTTAGAGTGGAGCTAATCAGAATATGCATATATATAAAACAGCACCTAACTGCAAACACTGAAACTCCCTCTCAAAGCATGTGAAGGCAGTTAAATGGCAGAAGAAAGTCTCTTTCTCCCACATGGTACTTCTTGCCAAGGCTTCTGTGGAGTTCGCTGACAATGCTGCTTTAGTCTCACAGAAGCCAGCATCAGGATCTAAATTCCTTTGGCTAATTAATTTCACAGATATGGCAGAGAGCTGTATACATATTTCGTTGGTCTGACAATCAGTACAACTAGTAATCTGCAGTCACAAGCCCAGAATTTCTAATTAAGCTGCAGCAGTTTTTCAGTAAGACATATTTTAGAAAAAAGATCAGATTTGTTAAAATCTTACATCTTGTTGCATGTGCATCTTGCTCTGCATTTACCTTGTTAGGCCATTCTCTACTGGTTCAAAGAAATGTTCCACCTTCAAAAATATCATCTGTGTTGTGTTACTTAACATGCTGCAATCAAGTCATGTCTTCACCCCTTCTTAGATAAATACCTTGAGCTTGTTAAGAATCACTGTAAATTGTGTTTCCAGCACTTGTTTCAGAAAACAAGTATGAAGGACTCATTGCTCTTTTTTTAAGAACATCCTTTTTTGAAACATCAATACTAAGCACATGCACATACCATTTCAGAAGTAGTGTCATTGCTCTTATTAAAAAAAAGTGTGCTAACCCACTTTTCTTGCTCTCCCACTCCCACTATCAAAGAATAATACATGACTTCATAGAGCATCTTCTTGAAATTGTAGGTGACTGTCTACCTTAATTCTTAAATCCTTTTTACTATTACTGTGTTTCTGGAGACTTTGTCTCATTTTATGGTGTGCACTCTCAGTCTCGTAATTTTATGTATGATTTTATATAAAATTATATTACAAACACACTGCTTAAATAGGTTCACCTTCATAAATGATCGAGGTCACTCTGACTCTATTGCCATTATTGCACCCACTCCACTAGTTTCTGTGTCATCAGATTTGAGAGTGTGCTATGAGTAAATGTAATTTCAGTGTTCCTGAGCTACAAGAAAAGTTGTAGCTTCTTAGGATTTGAGACTTGCACATGCTCAGCAACGATTCTTCACACAATCTGAGTATATCTATTAAGACATCATAATGGCCTCAAAGTACAAAGTGACATGTCAAATCCTCTATTAGCTTCCTTATGAGTGGCTACGTTATTAAGTGCTTATGGATCCATATTGCATTTCTGATGGATCCAAAGATCTCATTGCAACTCTTAATTAAATAGAAACATTTCTGTAATTGTCTCATGTGTTTCCATGGTAGAACATAGCAGTTGAAAAAAAATATTATTTTACTGGAGGTACATTATATTTCCCTGAGAATTCCCACTTTTACTTGAAGGGCCCTTTCTAGCTTTGCAATGCATTTTTTGACATGCATTACTATTTAAATAATATTTTCAGTTAAACAGCAGATCCAGTAGGAGAAACAAAATAAACAGGGAAAAGTAGGTTCATTTACAGTTGAGATTTGAAAAAAGAGAAAGCTGAGAGACAGAAAACTTAACTGATAGGAATCACAGAACAGGTGCGTAGAGACAGTAGGAATGACAGGAAGGAATGCAGAGTACAGAGAAGAGCCACAAAGAGTAGCTTTAGTACCAGGAAAACACTTGAGTGGATTATAAGACTGTTGTCAGAGGATGTAGGGAGGCAACTAGGAAAGCTAAGGCCTCCTTGGAATTAAACCTTGCAAGGGAGGCCATGGCCAACAGAAAGGACTTCTTCAAATACAATGCAGACAAAACTAACACTAGAGCCAATGTAGGCCCTCTGGTGAATGAGGTGGATGCCCTGGAGACAGGGCATACAAAGAAGGCAGAGTTGCTGAATGCAGTCTTTGCCTATCTCTTCACTGTTGGAGACTGCCCTCAGGTGCTTCAGAGCCCTGAGGCCCCAGAGGAAGTCAGGATAGAGGAGGAGTTTGCTCTGGTTAAAGAGGACTGGGTTAGGGATCAGTTAGAACACTTGAACATCCACAAAACCATGGGCCCTGATATGATGCACATGCCGGTGCTGAGGGAGCTGGCAGGTGTCATTGCTAGGCCACTCTCCGTCATCTTTGGTAAGTCATGGACAACAGGTGAGGTGCCTGAAGACTGGAGGAAAGCGAATGTCACTCCAGGCTTCAAAAAGGGCAAGAAGGAGGACCCTGGTAACTACAGACTGGTCAGCCTCACCTCCAAAGGTGATGGAACAACTTATCCTTGGTGCTGTCTCTAGGCATAACAAGGATGAGAAGGGTCATTAGGAGCAGTCAACATGGTTTTACCAAGGGGAAGTCATGTTTGACCAACCTGATAGCCTTTTATGAGGACATAACCAGGTGAATGGATGGTGGCTGTGCAGTGGATGTAGTCTATCTGGATTTCAGTAAAGTATTTGACACCGTCTCCCACAGCATCCTCATAGCTAAACGGAGGAAGTGGGATCTGAATGACCAAGTACTGAGGTGGGTCTCTAATTGGTTGAAGGGAAGAAATCAGAGAGTTGTGGTCAATGGGGCAGAGTCCAGTTGGCAGCCTGTGTCTAGTGGGGTCCCTCAGGGTCTTTACTGGGGCCAGTGCTGTTCAATATATTCATCAATGATCTGGACAAAGGATTAGAGAGTGTTGTCAGCAAGTTTGCTGACGATAGAAAACTGGGAGGAGTGGTTGACGCACCAGAAGGCTGTGCTGCCATTCAGAGACCTGGACGAGCTAGAGGGCTGGACAGGGAGAAATTTTATGAAATTCAACAAGGGCAAGTATAGAATTTTGCACCTGGGAAAGAACAACCCCATGTGCCAGTATAGGATGGGGACTGACCAGTTGGAGAGCTTCTTAGCGGAAAGGGACCTGGGGGTTCTGGTGGTCAGCAGGATGAACATGAGCCAGCAATGTACCCTCATGGCCAAGAAGGCCAATGGCATCCTGGGGTGTATTAGAAAGCGAGTACTTAGTAGATTGAGAGAGGTCCTCCTCCTGCTCTACTCTGCCCTGGTGAGGCCACATCTGGAGTATTGTGTCCAGATCTGAGCCCCTCAGATCACAGAGGACAGGAACTGCTTGAGAGAGTACAGCACAGAGCCACCAAGATGATCACAGAATCATAGAATCATAGAATAGTTTCAGCTGAAAGCGACCTTGAAGATCATTGAGTCCAGCCTTTGTCCCAGTCCTATCAACTTACTAAACTATGTCCCCCAATGCAACATCTAGTCGTCTCTTAAACACTTCCAGGGATGGTGTCTCAACCAGCTCCCTGGGCAGCCTGTTCCAATGCCTGACAACCCCTTCAGTAAGGAAATTCTTTCTAATATATAACCTGAACCTCCCCTGGCACAATTTAAATCCATTTCCCCTCGTCCTATCACTCTCCACTAGGGAGAATAGACCAACCCCCACCTCTCTACAACCTCCCTTCAGGTAGATTTAGAAAGCAATGAGATCTCCCCTCAGTCTCCTCTTCTTCAGGCTAAACAGCCCCAGATCTCTCAGCCTTTCCTCATACGACTTTTATTCTAAGCCCTTTACCAGCTTGGTAGTTCGCCTCTCTATCCTCTCCAGC
>NW_009728325.1:0-2968 GCF_000703405.1 Apaloderma vittatum
AAACTGACAGGCCTGTAATTTCCCAGGTCATTCTTCATTCCCTTCTTATATATTCTTATATATTCACTCTGTTCCCACAGGCCAGAATGCTAAATGATTTAGCAAGTGGCTGCAGAGGAGAGCACTGCTTTTGGGTCATCTGGTGGGAAGGATGGGCTTCAGGACATCACTGGAAAGTAGAAGTTCCTCTTCCTCAAGGTTTTTGCACTCATGTGCCTGAACACTAAGTCTGCAGATGTGAATCACAACGTAAGCAACTCCAGAGCTAACCCACATGCCTTCAAATTATGGGAGGAAAGGATGATAGGATGGCTTAGGCACCAAATGCAGATACAAGGGATGAACTGAGCTCTGCAGCAACCCTGTGAGATCCTGGAGGAGCCCTTCAGGGTTGTGCATGAAGAGGAGCAACTCTTGAAAACCAAGACAATCAGTTGTGAGCCATCTGAAGTTCCTTTGGAGAGCTGAAAGAAGAATGTGTTACTTTTTAACCTCTTTCCTTCGATCACAGAGGGAGAGAATTTGAATGGACTTGTGCCTTGGACATGGACGCGAAGGGATTTTATCACCACCAATGTGAAAATAATTGCTTCAGTCTTGAACGCGTAAGAATTTGTGTAAAAGACTGGAAAGTGAGGGTTTCCACTGAAGAAGGTCGTCTCAAGCACAAATTTTGGGAGCAACCTTTGTCTGAACGGAGTCATGGGAAAGGGCCAAGGTAACAATAAGAAATTATCTGTCAACTATAAGCACAGGTTTACAAACAAGTGTTGAAACAGAGTATGCTGGGCCAGTGGTCCACACATTCCTTTACTTCAAGATGCATTAATAATTTGTCCTAATTTGCAACTTTTGGCCAGAGGCTCAAGTTAAAAAAGACTCTAGAAAGAGCAGAGAGTTTTGTTAGGATGGGGGGGGACCCAGGAGTGATGCAGCAACTCAGGGACACTGCGGAGGTGTTGAACAACCTCCAGCCATCCAATTATCACTGCCCCAGCCCTGCTCACAGCAAGTGCCGAGGAGGTGGAGTGGGAAGCTGGAGCTGGATGTGTAGAGGAGCATGAAGAATCACAAAGTGTTTATTCAAGAGTGGGCCAAATTGCTGGATGCCTTGCGACAAGAGTTATGAGAGTTATTTTGCAGATGAGTGAGCAGCTGTCACTCCTTTTGCACGACTGGTAATATCGGAATGAAGCCATTCGTGCAGAAGGGACCCTCCCAGCAAATGCATGTTGTTACATCCAAGGTGCCTGAGGTGTGGGTTCAGGGTATGCTGCCACTTGCAAATGCCTCCAATGCCCCGCGTTTGAACCTGTTTCCTGGAGGAACCTGGCACACCACATCCTTCAGAGAAATACAATTCTCTCCAAAATCCTCTGCACGCTGTGAGATCACAGGGTCTTTTACTGTGCTTTTGCTGATCTTTTCCTGTTCTTTTTTTGGCTGTTCATCCAGTATCAGGAGGAGCCAGATCTTGGGCAGGACCTTCATACAGCTGTCTGTGTACAAGTCCATATGGTGCAATGTCTCAGATTTGTGACAAAAACAGTGTCAACAACACACCAGTGTCTTAGCTATTGCTGAGCAGTTCTTGCACAAGGATTTCTTCTCTTTCTACTGCTGAATGACTGGGGGTGCATGAGTTGGGAAGTAAAGAATTTCTTTCAAATCCAATCTAAATCTACCCTTTTTCAGTTTGAAAACATTACCCTTTGTTCTATCACTACAGTCTTTTGATAAAGAGTCCCTCCCCATCTTCCCCATAGTCCCATTCTGAGTACTGGAAGGCTGCTGTAAGGTCTCCGCAGAGTCTTCTCCAGGCTGGACAGCCCTAACTCTCTCAGACTGTCCTCATAGGGTATGTGCTCCATCCCTCTTGTCTTCTTCATGGTCATCATTTAGACCTGCTTCAACAGATCCATGTCCTTCTTATGTCCAAGGGCCCCAGAGCTGGACACAAAACTGCAGGTGTGGTGTCATGAAAGCAGAGCGAGGGAATCCCCTGCCTCAGCCTGCTCATCACGCTCCTTCTCTTGATGCAGCCCAGGATGCAGTTGGCTTTCTGGGCTGTGAGCACACATTGCTGACTCATGTTCAGTTTTCCATCCACTAAGATCCCCAAGCCCTTCTCCACAGGGCTGCTCTCCATTCCCTCATCCCCAGCCATATTTGTGCTTGGGATTGCCCCGACCCAGGGGCAGGACCTTGCCCTTGGCCTTGTTGAACTTCATGAGGTTCGCATGGGTCCACCTCCCCAGCCTGTCCAGGCCCCTCTGGACATCATCTCTTCCTTCCAGCATATCTGTCACACCACGCCACTCAGTGTCATTGACAAATTTGCTGAAGATGCACTCAATCCCACTGTCCATGTCATCAACAAAGATGTTAAACAACACTGGTTCTAATACCAGCCCCTGAGGAATGCCATTCATCACTCATCATGGTGAACCATGTAGGTGAGCAAGTTCCTGTACCCACTTAAGCCTGTTTGATTTACCAGTACAGAGCCATGACTTGTGCATTGCTCCCTCCTCCATACTCCACTTCTGCCAATGATTCCTGCTCTGCAGCCATCCCAAACATCCTCCTACCAGCCTGGAAGGCTCACTCGAGTCATGAAGCCATTACTCAAAGCCTCGAATGGGCTAAAAAAGCACAGGTTGGTGTTCTGTTTCTCCCACTGTGTTTAGAGGCACACTGAGTCACTGTTGAAAAGGGCTTTGACCAACTCGCTGCCTGCCGTTACAGGAAAGGGGTTGCATCACAAACATTTCAATACCACCTACGTCCCTGCTCGGCTGCCAGGATTTCAAAGCAATCAGTGCACAATTACAGGCTAACTCTACAATAAAGAAAAGGGAATGGTACCATCCCACTGTGATCTCGCGGAGAACAGCAGACCTGCTCTTTAATAAAGGTAAATCGGTTTCTGCTTCGCTGCATAATGAGCCTCTGATGATTTCAGCAG
>NW_009728325.1:2999-11644 GCF_000703405.1 Apaloderma vittatum
ATTAGAAATGGGTGGAAAAAAGGTACCTCATTTTGGGAGCGTGTTGGAAAGCCTGAGAATTTTTCCTGTTGTGTTTTGTGTTTCAAGTACAGCTCTTACATTTAAAAAACCCACCCCAAATTAGCCAGGCACAGTGCTGCAAAGCAACTTCCCTAGCTCCTTTTTGCATCTACCGCAGCATGGTGAGAAGAACATGACCTTCCACCCCAGTTATGATCCAGAGCATGAGTGTATGGGATGTGAGGTGGTGGGAGGTCTCTATGGGAGTTATTCTGCTTCATATAAATGACTATTTGCAAGGATAAAAGGGTAAGAGATTGACATATTTGTAATACAATTTTGAAAAGGAACTGAAGTAGTGAAGGAGGAGCAACAGCATCTGCTTGATACAACATGAAGCACACCGCAGAGAGGGCTGTAGGAACCACAGGCTTGTATTGTTCCACTTGTAGGTGCATTCTGTCACTAAACAACGATGTCGGCCATCTCATAAGGCCAAATGGCCTGGCTTGGCCATCTCCGAGCTATTAAGTGTTCTCCTTTCCCCACGTGGGTGCTCCCAACCAACTGTCTCTTGGGAAATGACTGCATCCTGGAGCACAGGATGCAGGTGACCAACTGAATGTCTCCAAAAACGTGACCTCCTGCATGGGAGCAGGCACCTTCTTCCCTGAATAGGAGGTAATTTTCATGGGGCGTTGCTTGAGGATGTGGTGAAGCCTGGTGTGATGCATTGCACTGCCCATCATCAGGGCAGTGCAAGCAGACATGTTGAAAGGGATGTACGTCCAGCAGAGACGTTGCAGCTTCCAAGCAAGAAATGTGGACTCCTGCAGTTCTACTAGGTCACTGGCCATTGATTGCTATGCTTACTTTCTTGAGGGAGAAAGAAAATTTCTAGCTTCTTTTACCCTCCCTGACAGATGAGACAAATCAATGGTATGGACACGATAAGCCAAATCCAGTCCAGACTATCAGCCCCTTGACTGCTTTGGGACTCCATGAGCAAGCAGGGGCTGGGTGTAGAGGGAGAGCCAATTCCTTTTCAGAGAATCACAGAATTGTCAGAGTTGGAGGAGACCTCCAGAGATCATCTAGTCCAACCTCCCTGCTAAAGCAGGATCCCCTAGGGCAGCCAGACATGAACGCGTCCACGCAGGTTTTGAAAGTCTCCATCCACTGAGTGGTCCATCTTTCAAATCTATAATTCTCCAATTTAAAGACAAAGATGTCGCGTGGGACAGTTGCAGTGGCAGTATCCCGTGCCGTAAGGGCTGGTGGTACCTCACATCCCAACCAGACCTCTCCTGCCTGGATCCAGATGTGTTTTCAATAAGACAGGGTTCATTTCTTGATTCTTCTGGTGGATAGGGCAATGTCTTCTCTCCAGCCAACCAAGAAAATATCACAACCACGCCGCCCTGTGGCCACTCAGACAAGGGGTGATCTGAGGCTGAATTCTCTCGGGTGTTTTAAACCCAGAAATGTTTACTGTAAAGCCTTTAAACAACAGGTGTCGTGTTGTTTTTGGCATACAAGTTGTAGCATGTGGAGCTTTCTTTTTTTTTCTTTTTCTAGAGGATAGCTGTAGCTAAGCATGTATATCATGACAGCTTTTGAAAATTCCTACCCGTTTGGCAGTGATTGAGTTTTTGTGCCATAGACTATGCATACTGACTACTTGAAAAATCTGATGCTAAATCTCTTCTACTTTTCTGGCCTGTGTAACAGATGGATGACATAAGTAGAAATTCCTATTTATTTTTAAAGAGCTATTTAATCCCTTAAGAAAATGTTCTTCAAACAAAGCAGAATGGGGAAAAGAATATCTTCCTCCAGTAGTGGCTATTAGCTGGGTAATGGTTTCCCAGAAGAAACAGTTGAAGCCTCAACACTTGGAAGTTTTAATATTACAGCAAATAAAGCAATTAAAGACTCCTCTGAAAGACAGAAACTGGCGCAGGCTGGTGCAGGACCTGAGGGCTTGAGGGCTGTAGGCTTTGCCATGCTCTACCTTAGGGGTACAGCCTGCCGGAAGGAGCTGCCACCTTGTGTAGGATGTCGGGTAGCGATAGGACTAGAGGGAATGGATTAAAGCTGGAGATGGGTTGGTTCAGATTGGACGTGAGGAAGAAGTTCTTCCCCATGGGGGTGGGGAGCCCCTGGCACAGGTTGCCCAGAGAGGGAGTGGCAGCCCCATCCCTGGGAGTTTTTAAGGCCAGGCTGGATGGGGCTCTGGGCAGCCTGATCTAGTGGGGGATGTCCCTGCCCATGGCAGGGGGGTTGGAACTAGATGATCTTTCAGGTCTCTTCCAACCCTGACAATTCTGTGATTCTATGACACTATATCCGAAGATTTCACCAAGAGAGGCTGACCTGGAGCTGGGGCTGCTGCTTTAGTTCAGGTACCAGAGAAAGGATTGCTTTCTCCTTGTTATGCTCTTGTGATTTTGTCCTTGGCATCTCCTGGTGGGGTGTTGATCGACAGCAGCTGGAGATGAGCCAGCAGGGTGCCCAGGTGGCCAAGAAGGCCAATGGCATCCTGGCCTGGGTCAGGACAGGGATTGTCCCCTTGGACTCGGCACCTTGAGCCATGGGTTCAGTTTTGGGCCCCTCCCGACAAGAAGGACCTTGAAGTGATGGAGCATGTCCAAAGAAGGGAAAAGAAACTGGTGAAGGTGCTGGAGGACAGGTGTTATGAGAAGCAGCTGAGAGAACTGGAGTTGTTCAGGCTGGAGAAGAGGAGGATGAGGGGAGACTTTATCACTCTCTACAGCTCCCTGATAGGAGGTTGTAGCAAGATGGAGATTGGTCTCTTCTCCCAAGTAACAAGAGACAGGACAAAAGGAAATGGCCTCAAGTTGCTCCAGGGGGGATTTCAATTAGAATATTAGGAAAAACTTCTTCAATGATAGGGTTAACATGTCCTGGCACAGGCTGCCCAGGGCAGTTGTGGGGTCACCATCCCTGGAGGGATTTAAAAGCCGTGGAGATGTGGTGCTCAGGGATGTGGTTTAGTGGTGGACTTGACATTGCAGAGTTAACGGCTGGACTCGATGATCTTGAAGGTGTTTTCCAACCTAAAAGATTCTATAATTCTATAAATTTTGGAGTTATAAAACTGAGCCAAAGAGACCTGGTTTGTATCTGACTGAGAGCACTCCTTCTCTCAGTCTCCACTTTGGTGCAGAAACAAAATGTAATGAGACTAAGACAAGTTTTTCATGTGCTTCCCAAATTGTTAGATCTTGTATCAGCCAGGCTGCATGGTAACATTTGAGAAATATGAGAGGGAAATAAAAAACCTGTGTCCGTGTCATAAACTGGGCATTTTGTATTTTCCTCTGTAATATCACATTCAAGAAATCCCTTTTGCATTCCTGAAGGCAGCAGGTATGAACATTGAATAGAATTTCATCGGGGACTTCAAAAAGCCATCTGCTACTCCCAAAATGAGGATTTACAAAGAATTTCAACAATCACAGCTAGATTCTGACTTTCAAAAAAGTTTTGCTCAAACTTTAAGGGACTTTTAGATCAGAAGAAACTCTTCTTACAATGCAATTTATCTCTCTGTGTAGCACAGTGCAAAAAAAAACAAGAAGAAATAAACCATATTTTTCTGTTACTAATTTATTAATATTTTAAAACTACATTATTCATTTAAATGAATAATGTGGCACATTTGAAATATCAAAACACCGCTTTGCTATTTAAACAGAAGTTGAATTCTTTTAAAGGCTGTTCTAAGTTATGGGTGTTAATTATGAAAAAAATCATGATGTTACTGATGCTACTGGCTATCTCATAAAAATTGAGTTTTAAAAGAAAAAAAAAGAAAATCTCTATTGGTTTCGACCTCTCTTTTGTTGTGTTGTTTAAAAACGTTCCTCCCTGTCAGGAAAAGAAGAATAAACTTTGGTTTCTCATATGCTTTATGCAGCATCTTTCTAACACAAAAAAGCTGAGATATCACAGTAAGAATAAAATAGAAATTAAATGGAATTTCTTGCTGTGAATTCATATAGAAAAAAACAGTTGTTCATATTTTTGCCTTTTAAAGCTTATTTTTTATATATATATGTGTATATATACATGAATATATTTAAGAGGTGAAGTTGCAGTCTACCTTTCTCAGTCTTGCTTGTAATTGAAAAATATGACCTCTAGATGGCAGAAACTCCTTCTTTTGGTGGTTTGTTTATTTATTTATTTATTTATTTTGGGGGAAAAAAATCCCTTCACCGCTGCACAGGATGCCACAATACCAAGTTTTAGTACAACAGATGGATTTATAAATAGTTTGACTTATCCAGGCTTGGAGCTCTCATGGCACAGTGTGACAACATGCAGCTCTAAGCCACACCAAATTTGCTTTATTCTTGTCATAATGTAAACCTTATGCTATACTGCAACTATCTCTCCTCTTAGCTGGGCAGGTGCAAGTACTTCTTGGTGTCATTTAGCATAAATCTGAGTGAAAGCAGGGTGAGCCATGTGCCTAAATATTATAGGACCTGAATTATTTGGATGGATGGGGCAGCACAAGACAGAGAGGTGATGGGAGCATCACGGAATTGTTTGCTCAGTCCAGTTGATGTATCTGTCAGGAAAAAGACTGGCTTGGGAGGGGGGAAATTGATTCTCTAGCTAAAAGTAGGCTAAGGGGGTGACTTAGCTGGGTTATGGTATCCAAGAAATAAGATGAGTTATTAATTTCTTTTATTTGGGGCACCCTTTCCATCTAAGGCCTCGCCCCTATAGCCTCACGTCTTCTCCAGATGGAATTTATGGCTTCTCATCCCCACCTCTGAAGTTGGGGACTCTACAGGCTGGGAACTGATGAGGTGGTCTGCAATCAAGTTGTCCACACTTTACTGCAAGCAGAGGACAATAGACCGGGCCACTTAAACCAAAACAGGCTTTTATGGTTTCCCATTGTATCACAGCCAAAAGATACTTTGTCCTTCGTCTCTTCTGGCTCTGAGTAACAGGCGGCGTTTTTCTTTACCCAGTTCTCCCCCTTTATATTTTTAATTTTCTATTCCCATCTTTCCCGACCTTGACCAAAATTATGCTCTTCTAACACTGATGTAGAATTTCAAGGTTTTGTGGCCACCTCATACCCTTCAGGCTATTGTCCTACACCCACAGTTAGTTACCCAGACCACTCGCCTCCAACGTGGGACACATGGATAAACCTGAGGGATACTGTCAGATTTATTCTGCTAGTAAACTGGAGCACATGAATGCAGGAAGCCAAGGACCAAAGTCTTGCCTATAGTCCAGCATTGACCAAAGAACCTGAGATAATCCTTGGTATCTACCAGTGACAAGTCTATGTTCAGGCAAGGATTGAGTAGGTGAATAAATAGCAGGGGGAAAGCTTGTAAGGCAAAATATAACACAAGAACCTAAGAATAACTAAACAGCTTCAGATCACGGGTCACAGAGTCATAGAATCATAGATTCATAGAATCATAGAATTGTCAGGGTTGGAAGGGACCTTAAAGATCATCTAGTTCCAACCCCCCTGCCATGGGCAGGGACATCCCCCACTAGATCAGGCTGCCCAGAGCCCTATCCAGCCTGGCCTTAAGAACTTCCAGGGATGGGGCTTCCAGGAAGCTCCATCCCTGGAAGTTTTTAAGGTCATTCAGGCTCCACCACTGGCTGGACAGGTGAGTATGGTCAGGCCTGCCAAATGCCTTTTTGAAGGCTGGCCCATTTGTTCCTCCTGAACCTTAAAAAAAGAAAAAATCCATTGTTTTGGTGGTCAGAAAGGAATGTTATAATCATAGAATCATAGAATGGCCTAGGCTGGAAGGGACCTTAGAGATCATCTAGTCCAACCTCCCTGTCATGGGCAGGGACACCTCTCAACTAGATCAGGCTACTCAAGGCTCCGTGCCACTTGGCCTTGAACACCTCCAGGGAGGGGGCAGCCACAGCATCTCTGGGCAATCAAAGTCTTGCCACTCTCGTACTGAAGAATTTCTTCCTAAGATCTAATCTAAATCTATTCTTCTTCAAGTTGTGGGAGCTCCTCCATAGGTACAGCTCATGAGTTTCATGCAAAACTCTATTTCTCCATAAGCCAACGTGGTGAAACACAGACATCACGAGGATGAGGTTCGCTTCACCTAGGCCTGGCTCAAGCACAAGGGCAGGATCTCACTGGGACTGGTCCTGGGAAAGGTGCATTTCCAAGGGTGGATGCTGTGTTGGTCCTCTGGAGTGTTACAGACCTCAGGGCCTGAGTGCTTTGAGGTCTCATGGATTCACATGGCCCCTGTCCATGTTGTATGGTGATCACTCTGTGCTGCGAGAGGGTGTCCAGGTGCTTATGGCACAAGATTTTGAATCTAATCAAGACTTCAGGCTCCTACCATTGCCTATAAATCTCTAGTAAATGATCACAGCCAGTGATTCACCTCACCCTACATCAAAAACCTCAATTTGATCTGATGACTCACTTCATTAGATGTTCTGGTTAAGTTTCTGTTGACGTTAACAGGAGGTTGAACACCTACCTCTGGATGCCATAGACACGAGGTGCTTGAGTCAGCTAGCTGCACGCAGGCACCTAGTGTCATTTCAGATGTCTGCAGTATCTGAGACATCTGCACTCCCTGGCGAGTATGACACGGGAGAATTTTGTCTTCTGGGATAGCACCTGGAGCTCAAATGGAGCAGGCTTGGTCATCCTGCCTGTCATAAGGTGTCCATAGTTGGAGACTTGAACTGAAAAATGAAGTTTCCGGTGATGAGACCCAAGCAGATTAGTTGAACAAAGTATCTAGGATGCTCACAAGGGAGATGGAGGTTTAATTCTCTGTTGTGACGTTGTGCTCAGACACCAGAGCCACAAAAGGGGAGTGAGCTGGGACATACTCAGCTTGTTCTACTCCGTGTCTCACTTAGCTATTCAGTGGAGAAGGGATGACTTAGATGGTGAGTGATATGGTCACCAGACATGCTTTCTGCTCTCTCTCCCTCCACTCCTGTCTTGTTCTGTCTGAAACAGTGATCAGGTTAAAATCAAGGACAGCAAAAACATGACAATATAAGGCAATTTAAAAAAAAAGCCAGACACACTTTGCAATTCAGCAGGGCGGTGAGCCATGATCAGCATTTCCACTGTGATTGTTTCTGCTGCGGGAGAGAGGGATTTAGTCAAAACCAAATCACATCCATGGATGGCTTCTGAATCAAAACTGCTTGCACTGAAGGATTTGAAGGCTTTCCCTGTTGCACTGATGTCTCTGGGAATGGAAAACTCCACCAACATGTGCAAGTCGTACAGCCTGGATGAGGTTTCAACCGAGAAAGATTCTCTGAGGTTGTCCTAACAAAATTCAAAACCCCGTTAAGAAATGAAACTATGATCCTGTAGGAATCAAAGTGCCTTGAGGTGAAGGGAAAGATAAATTAGGTGAAAGAATAGAGGGCATCACCCATAAATACAGCCAGTCCCAACTTCCATGTGGACCCAAGGGTATCCCAATGGACAGAGAAGGGTGCCCCTAGAAGAGCCACATTGCTCAGGAAGTTTTGTGCTCTTTTCCTCTACCCTAGAGCATGCAAGGGCTTTATAAAGGAGGGAAAACTGTTACTTCAAAACTAAGGTAATCCTCTGTTGTTCTTACTGAGGTTTGTCAAAGCTTGGTGATGCTCGAACCAAAAAGACAATTTCATCCTCTCAGCAACTCTGTGGCACCTCAAGAAGGGACCTTAATAGCTCTGTGGAGTAAAATAACCTGAGATTGTCTTGATTCTTTACTGGAAGTTGTCAGGCAACAATGAGGATCACCAAGGGTCAATTAAAAGGCAAAATAAACCATAATCAGGACTTGCACTGAAATACATCGGTTCAGCCAACACCAAGAAGAGACTGAAAAGCCAGATCTTTCAAAGATTATTTCAGTTTGGCTTCCAAAATCTGCAGGCACATAAGTGATCTCTAAATGGATGTTGTTATTTCCTGAGAATAATGGTCCTGTGTGTGAGATCTGTGGCCACGCTACTGCCTTGATCTCGGGGGGGAAAGAAGTGTCCATCCAATGGATGTTGGTAAAGGGCTGATTAGTGTCCTTGTGTCCTCCCTTCTGAGCCTCAGGGCAGCAGAGATGTCTCAGCTCCCTTGCCCCACAATGGAAAATGAGTCTGGGGAGGTGTGGGGTCAACAGCAGCAGGGTCAGGCCCTGCGTCTTGGACACAATTCTGTGATTTGGCATTTTCATCCCAACAGCAGCCCGTCTGGGGATTTGGAGAGTACTGCGGAGATGAAGAAAGGAAGGAATAGAGTTTCACCTTTTATTCTTTTATCTTGGCAACAATGTGTGGTGGGAAAAGAAAAAAAAAAAAAGAAGAAGAAGTTATGAATGGCAGAATTAACAATAATACAAGCCCCCCCACTGCATCCCTCCTCCCTCCGCGGTTCATTCAGAAGACCGACAATAAACAAGGTCATTTGATTCATTCAGCTTGGGGTGTAAACAAAGTCTTACAATAAAATCCCCCCATGAGGGCCCCCCTTTCTCACTAAGAATAGATGTTGTCCCCTCCTTCTTACACCGGGGGGGCCCCCCCCTCTTCACTTCTGCTCTCCCATCATCCCCAGATCGGCGGGGGCGGGCGGCCCG
>NW_009728325.1:11675-17964 GCF_000703405.1 Apaloderma vittatum
CACTTCCGCAGTCCCCGTCCCGGTTCCGTGAGGCCCCGTTTCCTACTTGGTGTGGGAACCTCGGCTTCCCCGCGCAACATCTGCACGGATGGCCCCACTTTCTCATGATGCCGGCAGCAGCGCTGCCTCGTCGCAGGCTCCGTATCCAGAGAGAGAAAACAAAAAAAACCCAAAAACACCCCACAAAGCACCAAATCAAAAACAACAAACGCAACCCAACAATAAAGGAATTCGCATCCCCCTCTGCAGCCCGTGGGGAGCAGGTCCCAAAAGCTTGTGGTCGGCTTCCTTTTTTCACAGGCTTCTCTGCTGTCTATGTAGCCAATGGAAAAATAGGTCTCTGTGTGTGTGGATGCATGAGCAATGGGAAGGCTATGGGTTGTGCAAGGAGCTGTGCAGTAAGATCAAGCCTTGGATGGGGTCTGGACAGGTGCACAAGTCTCTGCCTGCACCAGGGGAGGTGATGAGGGTTAACAGAATGACAGAATCATAGAGGAATTTAGGTTGGAAAGGACTTTTAAAGGTCATGTAGCCCAATCTCCCTGCAGTAAGCAGGGACATCTTTAACTAGATCAGGTTGCTCAGAGCCCCATCCAACCTGATGATGGATGTTTCCAGGGATGAGGAGTCTACCATCTCTCTGGGCAACCAGAGTTTAATCATCTCCATTGTAAACAATTTCTTCCTTATGCCCAGTCTAAATCCACAGGTTTTTAGTTTAAAACCATTACCCCTTTCCCTATCGCAACAGGCCCTGCTAAAAAGTCTGTCCCATCTTTCTTGTAAGTCCCCTTAAAGTATTGCAAGGCTGCAATAAGTTCTCCCCGGAGTCTTTTCTTCTCCAGGCTAAACAGCTACAACACTTTCAGCTTTTCGTTGTAGGAGAGGTGCTCTAACACCCTGATCATCTTCGTGGACCTGCTCCAACAAATTCATGTCCTTTTTTGTGCTAAGGACCTCAGAGCTGGACAGGTGGTATTTCATCAGAACAGAGCAGAGGAAGCAAATCCCCTCCCTTTGACCTGCTGGTCAAGTTGCTTTTGATACAACCAAGGATATAGCTGGCTGGGTTACGGGTTATTTCTAGGGATCTTACCATTCATTCGTTCCTGAAGGCTAGGCACTGAGTTGGATGGCTGTGCGTTGTGGGTGATAGGATTGTAGCATGCTACAGGATGGGTCACGTAGAGTATGAATCCTTTCAGTGGTGTCATCTTCTCATGGTTAGGGTCAGCTCAAGGTAGGTTCATACCAGGAGGCAGGCTTGGGAAGCTCTGAGATCTTCTCCATCCCATTCCTTGCTTAAAATATTTCCTACAGAGCATTAAGTGAATTCTGCAGTAACAACACACACACCTGGGCGTGTATCCCCCATCTGGCACACCCACCCTCCTTGTCTCCCCTGACACCTACACATCACAGAATCACAGAATCACAGAATCACAGAATGTCAGGGGTTGGAAGGGATCTCAAAAGATCATCTAGTCCAGCCCCCCTGCCAGAGCAGGATCACCTACAGCAGATCGCACAGGAACACATCCAGGTGGGTTTTGAATATCTCCAGAGAAGGAGACTCCACATCCTCCCTGGGCAGCCTGGGCCAGGGTTCCAGCACCCTCACAGTGAAAAAGTTTCTTGCAATATTTTTACTGAACCTCCTATGTTCCAGCTTGTGTCCATTGCCCCCTGTCCTGTCGTTGGACATCACTGCAAAGAGCCTGGCGCTGGCCTGTATTTATAAACATGAATGAGGTCACCCCTCAGCCTCCTCTTCTCCGAGCTGCAGAGCCCCAGCTCCTTCAGCCTTTCCTCACCAGGGAGATGTTCCATCCCTCCATCATCCCTGGGGCTGCGCTGGACTCTCTCCAGCAGTTCCCTGTCTCTCTGGAGCTGAGGGGCCCAGAACTGGACACAAGATTCCACATGTGGCCTCCCCAGGGCAGAGCAGAGGGGCAGGAGGACCTCTCTCGACCTACTGGCTACTCCCCTTCTAACACACCCCAGGATGCCATTGGCCTTCTTGGCCACGAGGGCCATGCAGCGATAACACTTATGGGTCCTGTCTGTGGGTTTCTGCCCGAAATGTGGGGATACTTTCCATCATAGATGCTCACCTGAAGCCTGGGCCAATGCCTTGCAATGGCTCCGGGTTCTGCAGAGGATGGTGGGATGCAGGAAGGGAAATCACAGCATGCATGTAGCACGTAAGAGACTGCATTTCATGCTTTGGTCAAGACAGAAAATAGCAACAACTCTCCTAACACACACAGTTTTGCTCTCTGTGTCTCAGCGACATGGATGCATGGCTGGATTTGAGCGCTGGGAAAGCTGGCTGAACTTTTCCTCTCTTGAGTCTACCATAAAGTTTCTCTGTGTGACCTCACACAGCCCAAATCCTAAGAAACATCTCAATTTCCTACTTGATGGCACTGAAGTAACACTGAGACAATGGGCCTTCACTCTCTGTGCCTCAGTTTCCCACTTGTTTTCTCTCAGTGTTCAGCTGCTCGTTTTCCTTACATTGTAAATTCACAACATCAGAGGCTGTCTCATGATATTTCCACATCACTTAACAGGGAAACAGCTCATCTTTTATAATTCATCTAATACCAGAGTGTCTTCACAAAGGTGTCTTGAGCTTTGTAATAATAATAAAAATAATAAAAAGGAATGAGTTGCTCTTTCTCGGGGGAGGAAGGCTGTTTGCAGAGATGCTCAAGCAATGGGTAATAACAAATAAGTCTAATAGAAACCTGGTTTTTTTGCAATTCCGTATTTGCAACACCACAAATTGGAAGTATTTTTTTTTGGTTTTGGGTTTTTCCACTGTATCACTTCCACATTTCTTTCCAGGAGAAGCAGTTTCTTTTCCTCTATTTCCTGGGAGAGAGCATTCTCAAAAATACAAACCAGGGGAGACTGAGCTGCAAGAGGGAGGAAATCTGCAGGCCAAACCTTCGAGTTCAGGCAGCACCTGTTTCTTGGAGTTTGATGTGGCAAAGTTTCACCCTATCTAGCAGCAGAAGACTGATTAACAGAAGTCTTCTTGTACAGATTTTGCAAAGCTTCTGGGGCGTCTGTGTAGAAAAGCCAGGCAATGGGACAATCCCAGTGTGTGTCACTGGGATTTTCCTGGTCTCTAGCTGTACCAGTACATAAAAATACCCCTGACCTAGAAATGATGAAAAGGACAAAACGTGATCAGTTTTTTCTCCAGTGAGATTCTTCAGATTGTAGTAGGATTGCTGCAGGTCTCATTTGGGGTTCCTCAGCCTGGAAAATAGAAGTTTCTCAAGAAATCTTATAGTGGCCTTCCAATACTTAGAGGGGGCTACAGGCAAGATGGGGAGGAACTCTTGATCAGGGAATCTAGTGACAGGACATGGGTGAGGTTTTAAAACTGAAAGAGGGTAGATTTAGATTAGGTATTAGGAAGCGCGGTGAGACTCTGGAACAGGGTGGCCAGAGAAGTTGTGGAAGATCCCTCCCTGGAAGTCTCCAGATTGGATGAGGCTTTGAGCAAGTTGGTCTAGTGGGAGGTGTCCTTGCCTGTGGCAGGGAGTTGGAACTAGATGGTCTCATCCACCCAAATGACTCTACGATTGACTTTTCAAGATTTGCAGCCCAGATTTTCCATGGGGTCGGCATCTTCTCTTGGAGAACCATGTGGGTCCTCAATGGAGCAATGAGAAGAGCGGGAAGTTCATGGTTTTGAAGCTATCTGAGGTGATGTATTGCAAGGGTGAATGAAAATTTCAGCTGAGTCCTTGGGAATTCTTCTACAGCCAAGAATTCTGCATTGTTGGAAAGAGTCTCCCAGAGGAAGTGATTGAAATATCATCGTGTGAATCATATCTGTAACGAGGTTGGGCTGTAGGAAACAAACCTTTGCTGAACCCTGGGAATAGGTTAAATGAAATAAAAAGACTTTTTTTTTTCCCTTCTATTTTTTTTTGTGCAGGACCGGCCTTTAGCAACCCAGGTTAAGTGAGGGCTGCAGGTTTTTGAGGTCCAGCAGGGCTGGATTCATAAAATCACAGAATCCTAGAATGCTTTGGGTTGGAAGGGAACTTTAAAAGTCACCTAGTCCAACATCCCCTGCAGTGACCAGGGACGTCTTCAACTAGATCAGGTTGCTCAGAGCCCTATCCAACCTGGCCGTGAATCTTGCCAGGGATGGGGCAACTACAACCTTTCTGGGCAACCTGTGCCAGTGTTTCATCACCCCCATCATAAACAATTTCTTCCTTATATCTAGTCCAAATCTACTGCTTTTTTATTTTAAAACCATTACTCTTTGTCCTGTTGCAACAAGCCCTGCTAAATAGATTATCCCCATCTTTCTGATAGACCCTCTTTAACTGTTGAAAGGCCACGTTACCCATCACCAACTGCACTGCACGAGGTGCTCGAGTACAGCTGCAGGATAGAAAAAAGTTGGAAACCACCAAGATAGAAGTTCTCTGGAGCTAGCCGGACCATAGGGCAATCACTATGGGGGAGGATGGGCAGCTGTGCTTATTGGGAGGACAGAATGGGTCAGGTGATCCATATAGACCAATCACTGTATTCCTTCCCATGGAGCTCAGTATATAAGGGCCCCTAAGAGAAGCCCTGAGGCTTTTAGTACTTGCTGTGTTGGGAGGATTGCAACTGGTTGTTTGTCAATTGTCCCTGTGCTGCTGGTGTTCCTGCCCCCTGTTTTCACAGTGGAGAGGAGTGATATTCATCAGGACAGGTTGTCTTGTCTCTGCTTCTCTGGTGGGAGCAGGACAGCTCCTTTTCTGGTTTTTTTGGGCTGTCATTGGGACTCTGGGCTTGGGCACTCCTGTCTGCTGCTAAGTCCGGACTGAGACTTTCTTCTCAGGACCTAATAGGGTGTGGGTTCCCTATTAACCTATTCTTTGAATGTATTTGTATACTTGTATAATATCTGTATATAGTTTAACATGTTCATTATTATTGTTAACATTATTTTTCACTTCTATTAAACTGATTCAAGTTACTTTTTTTTAACTTCAAAGTCTCTCTCCCTGGTTCCTCTGCTATCCTCCCCTGGGAGGGTGGTGGTGGGGTCACAGAGAGCATCTGTCAAAGTCTTTTTTTTTTAAACTTTGATAGATGGCCTTTCTGCTACTTAGACAGGGCTGAGTTACCTCAAATAATGACACCTGTGGTGGTATATTCTCTACTGTGGTGGCCGCAGTAGCCGCAGTAGCCATGATCAGACACTGGCACCACTGGAATAGTGATGATGTCCCAGGGGAGGGTCATAGAATCATAGAATGGCATAGACTGGAAGGGACCTTAGAGATCATCTGGTCCAACCTCCCTGTTTTGGGCAGGGACGCCACCTCTCGACTAGATCAGGCAACACATGGGGACCGAGCGGGAATTGAACCTGCGACTTCAGTGTTGGTCCTTGTGGTCAGCACCGCGCTCAAACCACTGAGCTAACCGGCCCCCTACAGAGCAGCAGACACGTTTAGGGTCCTGCTCTGGGGGTAGTGGCTAGTACAGAGATGGGAAAAGTTGTCTAGGGAAATGAGTGTTGTGCTCGAGTGAGGAGGCTGGATTGAGCCATAACGCAACAACTCTGGCGGAACCCTATCCATGAACTCATTTAGGAGCTGTACTGCAACTCTTGCTTAGGGCTGACCAGGGGTTAATTCCAGACATAGTTTCCATGACGCACCTTGCTCTGTACTATTCCTGCTAACTATTGCCTCTACCAAGACAGGGCCAGTCAAACAGTAAAGAAGTAACTGACCCAAGGAGCTTAAAATCTGCATGCACCTCCCATGAAATTACCGTAACAGTTGACACATACATGAAGAAGGTAACAAATATACTATAAACCTTCCATCTTAATGGGCAGAAGGAAGACTGAAAAAACCCACGTAAACTGCTGTTTATTATATAGCTTTTGCAAATATCTATTTGTTTAGGAGTTGCTTCATCCTGCCAGACATTCTCACTGCCTGCTTCAACTCAGTCCTACTCAAGTGAACATCGACAGCTCATCCAATTGCCTATATTTAACATTCCAAATCTGGCACAGACTTACACTAGTTCTGGTAACAATGGCATTGAACACCTGCCCGTGACAGCATTTGCCCAGGGATTCGCTTCGTTCCATGCTGAGTGTTTAATAATTCCTGTGAACAATGGGACAAATAAACATATTTTTTTTGCTTAGCTCTTACTCAAGCC
This sequence comes from Apaloderma vittatum, assembly GCF_000703405.1. Classification (NCBI taxonomy): domain Eukaryota; kingdom Metazoa; phylum Chordata; class Aves; order Trogoniformes; family Trogonidae; genus Apaloderma; species Apaloderma vittatum. The sequence goes on from NW_009728325.1 coordinate 17,889, forward strand.
AAAGCCACTGTCCAAATTGTACATGAGAGGCCTGCAGAGGCTGGTGGTTGTTTCCTAGACTTGTTGCCTCTTTCCC
>NW_009728325.1:17995-20240 GCF_000703405.1 Apaloderma vittatum
TCCCTCAAAACTGGCATTGTCAGCAGCTCTGTGCTCAGAGAGGGCATTTACCACTTGTATGTAAGGAAGGAAGAAGGAAGAATGAGCAGGAAAGGGGCAGCGCCGTGCAGGGCTCTGAAAGCAAGGATGATAAATTGAACTTGAAGAGATGAGTGACAGAGCACTCACAGGAAAGGGGCAGCGCCGTACAGGGCTCTGAAGGCAAGGATGATAAATTTGAACTTGAAGAGATGAGTGACAGAGCACTCTTCTAAGAAAGGCCAAGGTGGTCTGAGCAAAAAGGATGGGACACATGTAGTGCATGGCTGAAGTTGGAGTAGCGAGGGGTTGTAGGAGGTGGGAGCTGTTGATGGTTGACCAGAGGGAATATAACACATGGCAATTGTGTCCTGGAATAAATTGCAGGGATGGGGAAGATTGGTGGAGGTTGGCAGTGCTGTCTTTGGATGGGGACAAGGCTTGGTTTTGAACGTAGGCTGTGTCTAACAGGGAGAAGTTAGTTTCTCCTGGTTTCATCTGGAGAGCTGTTGAGAGCCGAAGGGTCTCTGTGACCCTCTAAGCATGAGCTTTTGCATATTGTAAGGGACACGTAGCAATTTAGTCCTCTGGATAATGATTTTCCATACATCAATCCATGTTTAATATCGCCCATTCTTTCCACAGAAATGAGCCCTCAACCTTGTGAGATTGAGTAGTTATATTTCCCCAGTCATAGCTTGTGTCTTGGGCAAAAGTGGGGATCTCAGCAGTGGCTCACTAGGAAGGCTGAGTAGTTTATTTAAAATGAAAATTTAGGCCCTTCTAGCCTTGGCTGCTTGAGGAAACCTACTGACCTGAGCAGTGTGGTAGCATCTTTCTACCTGTCAGATCTGGAAGAGGATCTAGCACAAAAACTTGGAGAAGCTTTGCTGTTGACCTTGTGGGACCATGATCTTGACAGTGGTCAAGGAGACAAATTCACCTTCAGTCAGATCAACTGAACTCTGGGTTTACCAAAAAAAAAAAAAAATTTGGCAGGCTGTGTCTGTCCAAAGTCTGAATGAATAGAAACTCCAAAGGAAGCACCTGCTGCTAAAGGAAATCCAGGACAAGTTTTATTATCCTTTTTCACAGGTCTATTCAGGACTACATTAGGGGTTTCCTCTTTCCTTTTCTGGTACTTCACACTCATTCACAACAAAAAACATATTGTGCTTATGAATTATATTCCAGAGAATATAGCTGGAGCTTATAAAGGTGCTGGCCAAAGAACTTTATTTTTAACCTTACTCCCTCGTGAACTGATTTCTCAAATGAAAGCTTTACAATTGTTTGGGGTTATTTTTCTCTCTTTTTCTTGGATGGGGCACAAGGGCAAATCCTGGATGCTCTGTGCTAACAAAAAGTGCCTCTCAAGGAATGAAGAGCAAAGGAGGTAAGGCTCTTGATGGAGCTCAGCTAAGCGGAACAAATGGAAAATATCAATGTGACTCCTCCTAAAGCAACAAAGTGTTTGAAGGCCTGCTGCATGCAGAAGCCGAGGGCCATTTTTTCCATTTTTAATGTACTCTGGTTGCACAGCAGAAGGAAAGAGAAGCCCCACTTTGGCTGCTGAAGGCCATGTAAAGAGCAGCTTTTGGGTTTGATCCTGAGACCATCTGATCCAGTGACAAGGTACCCAGGAGGCATGGAGGAGTTTCCTTGTCAGACACAGGTGCTCAACTTAACATCTTCCAGGTACAAAGTACCTGGAAAAAAAAGTACATAAAATACCTGGAAAAAAAAGTACATAAAAGCTGAAGGGCTTGCAGACAACCTAAGCGAAACACATGAGCCACTTGTGAACCAGAAGGTTTGCTTTAGTGGGTCATTTTGCACCTGTGCAAAGAAAAAAAAAAAGGGATATGACCTGATCCCTGAGTAGCCTGGGAAGGTTTTACACCCTTCTGCAACAGGGTGGATACCTACGAGGCAGGACTGAGCCCTCTGTATAGCAAATATTCTGTATTCTGTGACTGTGAGGGACTTCCTGTGCATGCACACAAACCCTTTTCCCATTCTCCCTCTGATCTGTCCTTAAAAGTCTTCTTATGGATTTTAAATGCCCTTGGCCATCCCCCTGCCTCCACACCATCAGGATGCCACAGACCTGAGTGTGCCTTGTCATTACTGCCACCGTCCCCCGCCTCTCCAGGTGCTGGTTTTCTTTCTCACAGGTTATGTTTGGATTGGGAACTCTTTCTAAGAGAGGAGGTGGTCCGCTCTG